>NW_026575573.1:5000-22500 GCF_028641065.1 Leucoraja erinaceus
GTGCCCAAGCAAAATATATTGACAATTGTGGGAGAGGATGTGTTTCCTGAGAAGGTGCTGGCTTCTGTCAACAGAAGCCTTGAGAGGACGTGTTTCCTTTGGAGTTAGGTCTCTGTAAACATGAACTTCTGTGGGTAATTGATACAGATCCTTACATTGTTTAAGAAGTTACTGCAGATGATAGACCTTTGACTAAGTTACTGTTGTTTGGGGGTTTGTAACTAAAGTTTGCGATCGATATAACCATAGCATGAGAAGTATTGTGTAAGTGACAAGAATGCTTTGAATGGGTATACTCTGTGATTGATGTGTTAGACATCATTGCTCCAACTCTGTCTAAACATGTGACTACGTTTCCAAAATAAAAAGATGCTGTATGTCGTTGTTCATTAGAGGAGGGTTAAGTATGTGTCGCATACTTGACTTTGTATCCCCTGGCACTCTCGCCAGCTAAATGATCCGTAAAGCTTGTGTTGGTTGATCTAACATATTGTGAGTATACTGTTTTAAGAAATGAACCGTAACAGTTCTGTACTTCTCCCAACATGGGGAACATGTTTCCTGCCTCCACCCTGTCCAATCCCACACTCATTTTATACGATTCTATAAGATTCCCACACATCCTTGTGAATTCCAGTGAATACAAACCCAGTCGACCCAGTCTTTCAACATATGTCAGTCACGCCATCCCAGGAATTAACCTTATGAGAGTACGCTGCATTGGCAAGAATGTCCTTCCTCAAATTAGGAAACCAAAACTGCACACAATTCTCCAGGTGTGGTGTCACTAGGGCCATGTACAACTGCAGTAGGATCTCCTTGCTCCTAAACTCTACTCCTCTCGCTATAAAAGCCAACTATAAATTAGCTTTCTTCAGTGCCTGCTGTACCTGAATGCTTACTTTCAGTGTTCAAGAAGGAACTGCAGATGCTGGAAAATCGAAGGTACACAAAAATGCTGGAGAAACTGGAGTGCAGCAGATTCTATGGAGCGAAGGAAATGGGCAACTTTTCGGGCCGAAACCCTTCTTCAGACTGATTGGGGGTGGCGGGGAGAAGGAAGGAAAAGGAGGAGGAGCCCGGGGGTGAGGTAGGGGAGGAGACAGCAAGGGCTAACAAAATTGGGAGAATTCAATGTTCATGCCCGCAGGATGCAGAATCCCCAAGCGGAATATGAGGTGCTGTTCCTCCAATTTCCGGTGTTGCTCGCTCTGGCCATGGAGGAGACACAGGACTGAGAGGTCGGATACGGAGTGGGAGGGGGAGTTGAAGTGCTGAGTCACCGGGAGGTCAAGTTGGTTATTGCGGACCGAGCGGAGGTGTTCGGCGAAACGATCGCCCGATCTCCGCTTGGTCTCTCCGATATAGATCTGTTGACATCTAGAGCAGCGGATGTTATAGATGAGGTTGGAGGAAATGCAGGTAAACGTCTGTCGCACCTGGAACGACTGTTTGCGTCCTTGAATGGAGTCGAGGGGGGGAGGTAAAAGGACAAGTGTTGCATTTCTTGTGGTTGCACGGGAAAGTGCCTGGAGATGGTGTGGTACGGGGAGGTAAGGAAGAATTGACAAGGGAGTTATGGAGGGAGCAGTCTTTGCGGAAGGCAGATATGGGGGGAGATGGGAAGATGTGACGAGTGGTGGGGTCACGTTGGAGATAGCGAAACTGACGGAGGATTACTTGTATGTGACGGCTGGTGGGGTGGAAGGTGAGGACTAGGGGAACTCTGCCCTTGTTGCATGTGGGGGGATGGGAAGAGAGCAGTGTTGCGGGGTATGGTGCGAGCCTCATCTATGGTGCAGGAGGAGAACCCCCGTTCCCTGAAGAATTAGGACATTTCAGATGCCCTGGTGTGGAACGCCTCTTCCTGGGAGCAGATGCGTTGTAGACGGAGGAATTGGGAGTAGGGGATGGAGTCCTTACTGAAGCAGGGTGGGAAGAAGTGTAGTCCAGATAGCCATGGGAGTCAATGGGTTTATAGTGGATGTCGGTCAGAAGTCTATCACCTACAATGGAGATAGTGAGGTCAAGGAATGGTGGGGAAGTGTCGGAAATGGTCCAGGTGTATTTGAGTGCCGGATGGAAGTTAGTGGTGAAGTGGATGGTCAGTCAGTTGTGTGCAGGTGCAGGAGGTGGCACCAAAGCAGTCGTCGATGTAGCGGAGGTAGAGGTCGGGGATGGGGCCCTGGTACGTATTGAGCAAGGATTGCTCGATGTAACCGACAAAGAGGCAGGCATAGCTGGGGCCCATGCGTGTGCCCATAGCTACGCCTTGTATTTGGAGGAAATGGGAGGAGTCAAACGTGAAGTTATTGCGGATAAGGACCAGCTCCGTTAGGCGGAGGAGAGTGTCAGTAGCCGGGTATAGGTTGCTTCTCTGGTTGAGGAAGAACCGGAGGGCTTTGAAACCATCCTTTACACTCGCTCCGGGCGGCCAAACTGTATTACACTCGCTCCCGGGCGGATAAACTGTATTACACTCGCTCCGGGCGGCCCAACTGTTTTACACTCGCTCCCGGGCGGATAAACTTGGTACGTTACAATACTTACCTTCAGCAGCGCTGCAGATCTGCCACTGGCCGTATGCGCGATTTTGGCATGTTTGAGGGGGAGGGGGGTGCGGAGTTAAAATGCGATTTTCTCTTACCTTGTCCTGGATTATATTTTGTCGGAGTCCAAGCGTTTGCTGAAGAATCGTTCCGATGGCCGGTCTGCGACTTTTATTTTTTAATCGCCCGACAATTTCAACGCTGGAGTCATTTTAAAACCAGCTTCTAAAGCCGTCAAGCCGGTAAAAGAAAGTCGTTAATTTTTATGTATAAAAGTGGTCCTTAAGATGCCTTTTGTTCACATTTTATGTAGCGAAACGGCGATTTAGTCACCATACCAAACGGCATGCCGATATGGGGGTCTAAATCACCACCATCTCAGCGTTCCAAATGGTCCTGTTCCAGTAAAACCCACTCGTAAGTTGATTTAAATGGCCATTTATTTACAGGTGTTAAACATTAAATTCCTTCCATTTGGCCTATAAATCCATGACAATGAGATATTGTGAATTATTGTGTGAATGTTATTTGGACACTTAGGCTATTTAAAAATGTTAATCTATTCTTAAGAAATTGATAGATGTTTAAATCTAGTAATTGAATTTTGTAATTAGCTACAATTAGGTAACTAACTAATTATATGCTTTAATTTCAAGTCATCTAAATAAGATTGTTTCATATTTGTTTCAAATGCTTCAATCTATAATAACTGAACAATTATTTAAGTTCTCTTAATTTTTAATAAAGTTATAGGCATTTGACTGTCCTCGGTCACAGCTTTTGTGTTCAGTCAATGGAAAAGCAATAGGGAACAAGATTTCCGAGTATGAAAATGGCCATAACTTTTTAATACTGAAGATATGAAAGTGAATTAGGTGTCAAATTAAACTTCTTTTTATGCTTTATCGGGTGGGATAAATTACAGATTTGATTTTTTAAATCTCAAAATTGTGGAACATTGCTACCTCTCCTCCCTCCTCCTCTCCCCCTCCTCCTCTCCCCTTCCTCCTCTCCCCCTCCTCCACCCTGAGGATGCTAGGAGACTGCAAGGTGACTTGGATAGGCTCGGTGAGTGGGCAAATGTTTGGCAGATGCAGTATAATGTGGATAAATGTGAGGTTATCCATTTTGGTGGCAAAAACGGGAAAGCAGATTATTATCTAAATGGTGGCCGACTGGGAAAGGGGGAGATACAGCGAGACCTGGGTGTCATGGTACACCAGTCATTGAAGGTAGGCATGCAGGTGCAGCAGGCAGTAAAGAAAGCGAATGGTATGTTAGCTTTCATTGCAAAAGCATTTGAGTATAGGAGCAGGGAGGTTCTACTGCAGTTGTACCGGGTCTTGGTGAGACCACACCTGCAGTATTGCGTGCAGTTTTGGTCTCCAAATCTGAGGAAGGACATTATTGCCATAGAGGGAGTGCAGAGAAGGTTCACCAGACTGATTCCTGGGATGTCAGGACTGTCTTATGAAGAAAGACTGGATAGACTTGGTTTATCCTCTCTAGAATTTAGGAGATTGAGTGGGGATCTTATAGAAACTTACAAAATTCTTAAGGGGTTGGACAGGCTAGATGCAGGAAGATTGCTCCCGATGTTGGGGAAGTCCAGGACAAGGGGTCACAGCTTAAGGATAAGGGGGAAATCCTTTTAGAACCGAGATGAGAAGAACTTTTTTCACACAGAGAGTGGTGAATCTGTGGAATTCTCTGCCACAGAGGGTAGTTGAGGCCAGTTCATTGGCTATATTTAAGAGGGAGTTAGATGTGGCCCTTGTGGCTAAAGGGATCAGAGGTATGGAGAGAAGACAGGTACGGGATACTGAGTTGGATGATCAGCCATGATCATATTGAATGGCGGTGCAGGCTCGAAGGGCCGAATGGTCTACTCCTGCTCCTAATTTCTATGTTTCTGTGTTTCCTCTCCCCCTCCTCCTCTCCCCCTCCTCCTCTCCCCCTCCTCCTCTCCCCTTCGCCCTTCTCCTCAGCGCGCGAGGCTCCGCCTCCTCAAGCATGCGCGCGCAGCCGCAAGACGCTCGCTCCCGTCCAGCGCCAACTGCCGACGATCGCTCCCGCCCCCCACGATCTTTGCCCACAAACTGTATTACACTCGCTCCCGGGCGGATAAACTGTATTACACTCGCTCCCGGGCCCCACAACTGTATTACACTCGCTCCCGGGCCCCACAACTGTATTACACTCGCTCCCGGGCCCCACAACTGTATTACACTCGCTCCCGGGCCCCACAACTGTATTACACTCGCTCCCGGGCGGATAAACTGTATTACACTCGCTCCCGGGCGGATAAACTGTATTACACTCGCTCCCGGGTCCCACAACTGTATTACACTCGCTCCCGGGCGGATAAACTGTATTACACTCGCTCCCGGGCGGATAAACTGTATTACACTCGCTCCCGGGCCCCACAACTCCTCCTACCCTCCCCCCCGCCCCCCACACCTGCCATTACCACCCGCCTCCCCTCCCCCACACCCTCCCTCCACCCCCCCCCCCCCCCCCCCACCCCCACTAACCGTTGATCGCCGCTGTTAACCGCTGCTAAGCTGACAGCTGGAAGCAATGGTGAAATGAAGCATGAATTTAAAGCAGCCAAGTTGCCGCCGCCGCTGCCGTTGCTGTATGGCACCGTGAGCCCGCGCGCTGCCTCGCTCGCTCCACCCGGGATCCGAGCGCGTGTGCGTGTGCGTGGGGCCAGAGCGCGTGTGTGTGGGGCCAGAGCGCGTGTGTGTGGGGCCAGAGCGCGTGTGTGTGGCGCGAGAGCGCGTGCGTGGGGCCAGAGCGCGTGCGTGGGGCCAGAGCGCGTGTGTGCGGGGCCAGAGCGCGTGTGCGCGGGGCCAGAGCGCGTGTGCGCGGGGCCAGAGCGCGTGCGTGCGCGTGTGTGTGGGGCCAGAGCGCGTGTGTGGGGCCAGAGCGGTGCGTGGGGCCAGAGCGCGTGTGCGTGGGGCCAGAGCGCGTGTGCGCGGGGCCAGAGCGCGTGTGTGTGGGGCCAGAGCGCGTGTGCGTGGGGCCAGAGCGCGTGTGCGTGGGGCCAGAGCGCGTGTGCGTGGGGCCAGAGCGCGTGTGCGTGGGGCCAGAGCGCGTGTGGGGGCCGCTGTCCATCACTTCAGCGCGCGGCGCCGCTTCAAACGGCCGCGGGAAACGGCGCGAGGCCGAGTGACGTCAACACCCCCCCCCCCCAAGCTCCGTTGTCGACGCGCGATCAGTATCCGTCTCCCTCCATCTGTCCCCCTCTGCTCCACCCTCCTCCTACGCCCCCCATAGCTGTGTCCGCCCGTACCTCCCCCCCCCTCACCGTCCATCCGCTGCTGATAACATTTGCCGCCGCCGCCGTTGTTAAACCGCTCCAGCTGTTGACACTCCCGCCCTTCACCCTCTCAATTGTCGACGGCCATCCCCCCCCCCCCCCCACCTCCACCCCTCCTATCCCCCCCCCTCCCCTTCCCCCCCTACTCTCTCCCCCCCCCTCTTCCCCCCCTCCTCATCCCCCCTCCCCCCCCTCCTCTCCCCCCCCCTCCTCCCCCTCTCCCCCCCCCTCCCCTCCTCCCCCCCCTCTCACCCCCCTCTCTCATCCCCCCCCCTCATCCCCCCTCCCTCACCCCCCCTCCTCCTCATCCCCCTCCTCCCTCCTCCTCGCATCCCCTCCTCCCTCCCCCCCCTCCTCTCCCCCCCTCCTCCTCATCAACCCCCTCCCTCATCCCCCCCCTCTCTCACCCCCCCTCCCTCATCCCCCCTCCTCTCACCCTCCTCCTCCCCCCCCCTCTCTCAACCCCCTCATCCCCCCCCCCTCCTCTCACCCTCCTCCCCCCCTCACCTCCCCCCCCTCTCCCCCCCCCCCTCTCCCTCCCTCCCCCCCTTTTCCCATTTTTCCCCCTTTCCCCTCCCCCCCTTCTCTCCATCTTTTTTTCCCAATTTCTTTTTCATTTTGTTATTTTTCCACCCTCCCCCCCTTCCTCTCCCCCCCCATTCCCCCCCCCCCCCCCCCCCCTCCTCCTCACCCCCCCTCCTCATACCCCCCCTCCTCCCCCCCTCCTCCTCCCCCTCCTCCTACCCCCTCCTCACCCCCCCTCCTCCTCATCCCCCCTCCTCATCCCCCCCCCCCCCCTTCTCCCCCCTCCTCATACCCCCCTCCTCCTCCCTCCCCCCCTCCTCATACCCCCTCCTCACCCTTCCCCCCTCCTCACCCCCCTCCTCCTCACCCCCCCTCCTCCTCACCCCTCCTCCTCATTCCCCCCCTATTCCCCCCCCTCCTCATACCCCCCTCCTCCCCCCTCCCCCCTCCTCACCCCCCCTCTCCTCTCCCCCCCCTCCTCCACCCCCCCCCCCCCTCCTCCTCCCCCCCCCCCTCCTCATTCCCCCCTCCTCATTCCCCCCCTCCTCTCCCCCCCCTCCTCCCCCTCCTCCCCACCCCCCTCCTCATTCCCCCCCCCCTCCTCCCCCCCTCCCCCCCCTCTCCCCCCCCCATCAACGTCCATCCATCCGCCCCACACACACAACTGTATTACACCCGCCCCGACTGTTGACCATCGCTCCCGACGGGCGGGCGGACAGACCACACTGATGGCCGCCTCTGGCTTCACTCGCATTGACTTAAATGGGAGACTGACTGACTGACTGCCAGTAGTCAAGATGGCCGCCTCTGGCTTCACTCGCATTGACGTCAATGGGAGACTGACTGACTGCCAGTAGTCAAGATGGCCGCCGAGATCCCACCAACTGTCGCCGCTCGCGCTCCCTCAGCCGTTGCCGCCCGTTATTTCCCGCCGTTTCCAGAAGGTTCTTCACCAACGGTCGCTCGCCCGCGCGCTCGGTCACTGGGAGTTCGCTTCTCCACGACGACCTTCACATTCCCACTGGAAATGAGTTGAAGAAACACAGGTGGGAAGTTTAAATCATCTTGAATGACAACAACATGTAGTAGACAGACAGACGGACAGACAGACATAGGTTGTTAGTTGTTAGTTCAGGTTGTTAGGATGGGAAACTGAGTTGGATGATCAGCCATGATCATATTGAATGGCGAATGGTGCAGACTCGAAGGGACGAATGGCATCTACTCCTGCACGTATTGTCTATGTTTCTGTTCCTCCCTCCCTCTTCTCTCTCCCCCCTCTCTCTTCACCCCCTCTTTCCCCCCTCTCTTTCCCCTCTTCTCCCCCCCTCCCCCCTCCCCCCCCCCCCCCCCCCCCCCCCCCCTCCCCCCCTTCCCCCCCTCTCCCTCTCCCCTTCCCCTCCCCCCCCTCCCCCTTCCTCTCCTCCCCCCCTCTCCCTCTCCCTCTTCCTCTCCCCCCCTTCCTCCCCCCCCTTCCCTCCCCCCTTCCCTCCTCTTCCTCTCCTCCCTCTTCCTCTCCCTCCCCCTTCCCCCTCTTCCTCTCCCTCCCCTCCCTCCTCTTCCCCTTCCCCCTCCCTCCCCCGCTTCCTCCTCCCCCCCCCCTCAGCCCCCTCTCCTCTGCCCCCTCTTCCTCTCCCCCCCCCTCTCCTTCCTCCCCCCCTCCCCCTCTTCCTCTCCCCCCTCTCCTCCTCCCCCTCCCCTTCCTCCCCCCTCTCCCTCTCCCCCCCCACCCCTTCCTCCCCCCTCTTCCTCTCCCCCCCCTTCCTCCCTCCTTCCTCCCCCCTCCTCTTCCCCCCCCCCTTCCTCCCCCCCCCTTTCCCTCCCCCCTCTTCCTCTCCCTCCCCCCCCTTCTCCCTCCCCCTCTCCCCCCCTCCCCTCCCGCTCCTCCTCCCTCTCTTCCTCCTCCCTCCCTCCTCCTCCTCTCCCCCCCCTCTCCTCTCCCCCCCCCTCTCCTCTCCCCTCTCCCCCCTCTCCCTCTCCCCCTCCCTCTCCCCCCCTTTCCTCTCCCCCCCCCTTCCTCTCCCCCCTCTCCTCCCCCCCCCTCTTCCTTTCTCTCCCTCCCCCCCTCTCCTCTCCCCCTCCTTCCTCTCCTGTCCCCTCTTTCTCCTCCTTCTCCCCCCCCTCTTCCCCCCCCTCCCCCTTCCCTCCCCCCCCCTTTCTTCTTCCTCTCCCCCCTCCTTCTCCCTCCCCCCCCTTCCTCTCCTCCCCCCCCCTTCCTCTCCTCCCCCCCCTTCCTCCCCTCTCTCCCTCTCCCTCTCCTCCCCCCTCCTCCCCCCCACCCTCTTCCTCCCTCCCTCCCTCCCTCCCCTCCCCCCCACCCTCTTCCTCTCACTCCCCCTCTTCCTCTCCTCCCCCTCTTCCTCTCCCCCCTCTTTCTCTCTCCTCCCCCTCTTCCTCCTCCCCCCCCTCCCTCCCTTTCCCCCCCCCTCTCCCCCTCTCCCCCTTCCTCTCCCCCCCCCTTTCCTCCCCCCCCTCTTCCTCCTCCTCCCCCCTCTTCCTCTCCCCCCCCTTCCTCTCTCCCCCCCCCCCCTCCTCCTCCTCCCCCCCCCCCTCCTCTTCCTCTCCTTCCCCCCTCTTCCTCCACCAGATAGACACTATGACTCTTTGGGTGACTGAAGAGACTACTTACGACCTTACAGGCGACACCCTGGTAACATTTCGTGCGGTGAAGCCTGTATGGTCGTGAGTAGTCGCAAGAGTCATACCTTGTTCTGGTCGCCGCTGGTTTTTCAACATGTTGACAATTTTCGGCGACCTGCTGCAACTATGACGGGAGCCAGCAAGTCGCCGAAAAAAACGCTTAAACTGGGAATATGGGGAGTTGTGTACTGTCTCGGTGCAATCGACTAGTCCCACACTCTTGTACTCCAGTATGACTGCTTAGTTATGGTCAATTATTCCTGAACTGCACCAATGAAGGAATTTCACTGCAACGTATCAAGCATTCAATCAGGAAAGTGCAGATACCCTGGCAATTATTGCAATATACAATAAGTGCAGGAGTAGGCCATTCAGCCCTTCGAGCCAGCACCGCCATTCAATGTGATCATGGCTGATCATCCACAATCAGTACCCCGTTCCTGCTTTCTCCCCATGTCACCTGAGATGTCATTAAGAGCCCTATCCAGCTCTCCCTTGAAAGCATCCAGAGAACCGGCCTCCACCGCCCTCTGAGGCAGAGAATTCCACAGGCTCACCACTTTCTGCGTGAAAACGTGTTTTCTCATCTCCATTCTAAATGGCTTACCCCTTATTCTTAAACTGTGGTCCCTAATTCTGGACTCCACCAACTTCGGAAACATGTTTCCTGCCTCTAGCGTGTCCAAACCCTTAATAATCTTGTTGAAGAAGGAACTGCAGATGCTGGAGAATCGAAGGTTACACAAAAAAGCTGGAAAAAGTCTGAAGAAGGGTTTCGGCCCGAAACGTTGCCTATTTCCTTCGCTCCATAGATGCTGCTGCACCCGCTGTGTTTCTCCAGCTTTTTTGTGTAACCCTTAATAATCTTATATGTTTCAATAAGGTGCCCTCTCATCCTTCTAAACTCCAGAGTGTACAAGCCCAGCTGCTCCATTCTCTCAGCATATGACAGTATATGAAATATCCTTACTGAGTAGGATTAAAGAAAATCAAACAATGATTCTGTCCAGCCTGCAACTGGTCCAAAACGCCGCAGCGAGACTCCTGACGGGGACCCGAAAAAGGGACCACATCACCCCGATCCTGGCCTCTCTCCACTTGCTCCTTGTGCGGTTCCGAATAAATTTCAAGATCCTTCTTCATGTTTACAAAGCCCTTAACGGGCTTGCCCCCACCAACATCAAAAGTCAGTAACCGACTTGGGGTTACTGAACATCAGCTCATAAGCTCAGAGGCGACCGCGCCTTTGCGGTTGCAGCTCCTAGACTGTGGAACAGCATCCCTCTTCCCATCAGAACTGCCCCCTCCATCGACTCCTTTTAGTCGAGACTTAAAACTCATCTTTACTCCCAAGCCTTTCTTGACATCCTCTGAGCGTCGGCTATATGTATGTATTTATGTATGTACTTAATCTATGAACCAATGTTGTGTAACGTTAGTACCTCCACCAATGTAAAGCACTTTGGCCAACGAGAGTTGTTTTTTAAATGCTATAGAAATGAAAGTGACATAGAAAGCGACATTCTATAGGACATTAAAACAGGGACAGTAGTTAGGGAGAGAGCAGGACCTCTGTTGGCGAAGGAGGGAATTTATACATGGAGCCCGAACAATTGACGTTTTCCATCAGTCCAGTGTTTAATATATTATTTATACCTAAATATTAGGTCAATATATCTACTAGTTGCTTAGGTTTTACCTCTCTTGATGTTATCAGGCGCTCCTCTCATAGTTGCGTACAACAAAAATGGGTACTTTCCCACGACCACGTCACCGCCTACCACTGAAAACTTCTGTACGCTTTCATCCAACCTGCATCAAACAAACAGCTCTTTATAAGACCAACCTCAAGGATGTCTGGGGTTCAAATTCACCGCAAATGCAACGTTCCAATCGATCGCGTTCCAGAAGCAAGATAGAAACATAGAAAATAGGTGCAGGAGTAGGCCATTCGGCCCTTCGAGCCTGCACCGCCATTCAATATGATCATGGCTGATAATCCAACTCAGTATCCTGTACCTGCCTTCTCACCATACCCACTGATCCCTTTAGCCACAAGGGCCACATCTAACTCCCTCTTAAATATAGCCAATGAACTGGCCTCAACTACCTTCTGTGGCAGAGAATTCCAGAGATTCACCACTCTCTGTGTGAAAAATGTTTTCCTCATCTCGGTCCTAAAAGATTTCCCCCTTATCCTTAAACTGTGACTCCTTGTTAAAAGATTATTAAAATGCCTATTTTTTTGGAGATAAGCCATCTAAATTGTCTATATTTTGTGTTATTCTCTCTCTCCATGATCATTATTTTAAATATTCACAACAGTTTGAGTCGCATGTATTTTGCAAAAAAACAATAATTTGATTATATTTTGTGTGGATGTTTCTAGATTAATTGATGGGAATTAACATTCAATTCCTTCCCTGGGATATAAATTCATGACAGTAAGATTTAAAAATCATGTTATATTGTGAATTCTTGTGTGAATTGGATTAGTTTGTTATTTGGATACTTAGGCTATTTAAAAATATATCCTTTTTTGAAGAATTGTAATCTACGGGACATTGTTAATAGGAAAGTAGTGGGCAGAAAGGCATGCCATGCGTGGTTTGAAGAGCAAAAGCTTGAAGTTTACAATGCCAAAATTGAAAAGTTGAGGAAAAGCAAGGTGTACAGAGTTGCTTATTGGTTACAATCTGAGAGTATGATGATGCAACTGATTATGATATGCCAATGTACCAGCTAGCAACTGATCTTCCCCATAAAGACTTGGGCTATTGCTAGAAATTGTAATTTATTTACCTATCTGTTCAGACTTACAGCATATTATACAATAATATTAAAGTTCTGATCTTGAGAATGTCACATTTTTGAATTTTCAAGGCAGTCTGGGTGTTTATTACTATTTCCGTGACCACGGTCAATTTTGTAATTAGCTACAATTAGGTAATTAACTATGTATATGCTTTTATTTCAGGTCATCCAAGTAAGATGTTTTATATTTGTTTCAGAATGCTTCAATCTATAATAACTGAAAATTTCACTCAGTTAACTTAATTTTTAAGGAAGTTATGGGCTTTTGACTGTCCTCGATCACTGCTTTTGTGTTAAGTCAATGGAAAAGCAATAGGGAACAAGATGCTAATTTCCGAGTATGAAAATGGCCATAACTTTTTTAATACTGAAGATATGAAAGTGAATTAGGTGTCAAATTAAACTTATTTTTATGCGTTATCTGATGGGATAAAATTGCAGACGATGGTGGCGGGGGCGGGGCCGAGCGCAGGTGACGGAGGCGGGGCCGAGATGATGACGGGGCGGGGGCCGAAATGGTGTAAACCTGAGAAAAAGTGTTTCCTCGTCTCGTTCCTCAATATTCTTAAAACTGTGGCCCCTGGTTCTGGACTCCCCCAACCTACGCTGCTCTCCCTCAATAGCAAGAATGGTCTCACTAGGACTGTACAACTCTGAGCCTTGCGGAATGTGTGGAGCCGAGGGATCTAGGAGTGCGGGTACCAGTTGGGCCGAAGGACCTCTTTCCAACGCTGTATCACTCTATGACTCGATAACAAAGTGCTGGAGTAACTCGCAGCATCTGTGGAGAAGATAGACACAAAGTGCTGGAGTAACTCAGCGGGTCAGGCAGCATCTGTGGAGAAGATAGACACAAAGTGCTGGAGTAACTCAGCGGGTCAGGCAGCATCTGTGGAGAGTAGGAATGGGTGGCATTTTGTGTCGATACCCTTCTTTGGTTTAGTTTAGTTTAGAGATTCATAGCGCGGAAGCGCGGAAACAACAGGTCTTTTGGCCCACGGAGTCCGCGCCAACCAGCGATCACCCCGTACACTAGCACTATCCCACACACATTAGGGAAAATTCAGCAATTTTGTGGAGGCCGATTAATCTACATCCCTGAACGTCTTTGAAATGTTGGAGGAAATTGGAACACCCGGAGTAAAATCCCACGCAGGTCAACGGGAGAACGTACAAACTCCACATAGACAGCACCCGTAGTCAGGATCGAGCCCGGGTCTCTGGCAGTGAGGCAGCAACTGTACCGCTGCGCCAGTGTGCCGCGTAGAATTATATAACGGTTTCCTCCGCCATAAACACACTCAATATGTGCTAGTAATGTCCTGTTTGCCAGCTTGTTGACCCTCTGTGTTCCCCTCCTGCAGGGTTTAGGAGCCGTTGCTGTGGACGGAGAGATGGGGACGTGAGCGGCCTTGAGGGCAGCCAGGGTGGAGGTGAGCCCCCTCCGCTCATTGGGCGGGCTGATCTTCGAGGGGCTGAGCTTCGATGGAGGACCACATGACGGGGCACAACAAGGAGAAGCGTTATGAGTGCGACGTGTGTGGCAAGGCCTGGCGGAGCCCGAGTGAGCTGGAGACCCACCGGCGGGTGCACATGGGAGAACGCCCCTTTGACTGCGGCAAGTGCTTTCTGACGGCGATGGTCCTGAAGAGACACCGGCGGATGCACACGGGCGAGAGGCCTTATGGCTGCTCCACCTGCAGAAGTGCTTTACCCAGCTGTCGGGGTTGTGAAGACACGGGCGGTGCACAGCAATGAGCGGCCCTTCACCTGCCCCGACTGTGGCAAAGGCTTCAAGTCGTCCACGGAACTGAAGGTGCACAGGAGCGTGCACACTGGGCAGCGGCCCTGCACATGTGCCCAGTGCGGCAAGGGCTTCACCCAGTCCAGCTACCTGCTGGATCACCAGCGCACCAACACCTGCGAGCGCCCCTACACTTGCTCCCAGTGCGGCAAGGGCTTTACCCGCTCTGACTGCCTGTTGATGCACCAGCGCACCCATAACCGCGTGCACCCCTACACCTGTACCCAGTGCGGCAAGGGCTTCACCCAGCCCAGCGGCCTGCTGGTGCACCAGTGCACCCACAGTGAGCGCCCCTACACCCAACACCGGCTGGAGCGCACCCACACCGGTGAGCGCCCCTACACCTGTGCCCTGTGCGGCAAGAGCTTCACCCAATCCAGCCACCTGCTGGTTCACCAGCGCAGCATCCACAACGGCGAGCGCCCCTACACCTGTGCCCAGTGCGGGAAGGACTTCACCCAGTTGAGCGGCCTGCTGAAACACCAGCGCACCCACACCAGCGAGCGCCCCGACACCTGCACCCAATGCGGCAAGGGCTTCACCCGCTCTGACTGCCTGCTGAAACACCAGCGCACCCACACCAGCGAGCGCCCCTACACCTGCGCCCAGTGCGGCAAGGGCTTCACCCAGTCTAGTCACCTGCTGGTGCACCAGCGCACCCATACCCACGTGCGCCCCTACACCTGTGCCCAATGTAGCAAGGGCTTCACCCGTTCCTCCAACCTGCTGTCCCACAAGCGGGTGCACGCCGGCAACTGTCCCGTCTCCAGCCCGGTGTGTGGAGAGCACTTTGCCATGGTCTCCCACGCCCTGTCTCACCAGCACGTGCGCACCAGTGGCCGCCTCCAACGGGATCCCACCGCTGGCCACATCTTCCCATCTCCTCCCCTTTCGGCTTTCCGCAGAGACCGCTCCCTCCGTAACTCCCTGGTCAACTCGTCCCTTCCCAACCCAAACCACCCCCTCCCCGGGCACTTTCCCTTGCAACCGAAGGAAATGCTACCCTTGTCGCTTTTCCTCCCCCCTTGACTCCATTCAAGGACACAAGCAGTCTTTCCAGGTGAGGCAGAGGTTCACCTGCACCTCCTCCAACCTCATCTATTGCATCCGCTGCTCTAGATGTCAGTTGATCTACATCGGTGAGACCAAGTGTAGGCTTGGCGATCACTTCGCCCAACACCTCCGCTCGGTTTGCAATAACCAACTTGATCAGGGAGCGGGGCACCGATGATGTGCTACGCGGTTTTCACCACCCGTTGTAGTGCCTTCCTGTCCGCAGCAGTGCAGCTGCTGTACCATTCCGTGAAGCAGGTGGTCAGGATACTCTCTATGGTACAGTGGTAAAAGTTGGTCAGGATCCGGGGGGACAGGTGAGCTTTCTTGAGCCTCCTCAGGGAGTAAAGGCGCTGCTGTGTCTTTTTGATCAGCTTGGAGGTGTTGAGGGACCAGGACAAATCCTCCGAGATATGTACTCCGAGGAATTTATAGCTGGAGACGCGCTCCACCTCAGTCCCGTTTATATGGATGGGGGTATGACTGCCTCCTCTGGTCTGCCTGAAGTCAACAATAATCTCCTTCGTCTTCTTGGAGTTGAGGACGAGGTTATTGTTGGCACACCAGGCTGTCAGCTGCTGGATCTCCTCCCTGTAGGCTGACTCATCGTTGTCGCTGATCAGTCCTACTACCGTGGTATCGTCAGCAAACTTAATAATGGCGTTGGATCCGTACTTTGGGATGCAGTCATGGGTGAAGAGGGAGTAGAGGAGAGGGCTGAGCACACAACCCTGTGGCACTCCGGTGTTCAGTGTTATAGTGGAGGAGGTGAGGTTATTGACCCTAACAGACTGTGGTCTGTTAGTGAGGAAGTCCAGTGTCCAGTTGCAGAGGGAGGTGGAGATGCCAAGTCCGCTGAGTTTGGTGATCAAGCCTGGCGGGGATGACTGTGTTAAAGGCAGAGCTGAAATCAATGAACAGCAGCCTGATGTAGGAGTTGTTGTAGTCCAGGTGGGTCAGGGCAGAGTGTAGGGCCGCCGATATGGCGTCCTCTGTAGACCTGTTGAAACACTTTGGGTTGTGTCAATGTATTACACCATGTCCTGAATATACTGGCGTGTTTGACCAACTCACCACCACTGTACGGGATAAGACCCCCCCCCTCAATCTTCTAAATTCTAGCGAGTACAAACCGAGTCTATCCAGTCTTTCTTCATATGAAAGCCCTGACATCCCAGGAATCAGTCTGGTGAACCTTCTCTGTATGGCAAGAACGTCTTTCCTCAGATTAGGAGACCAAAACTGTACGTAATACTCCAGGTGTGATCTCACCAAGACCCTGTACAACTGCAGTATAACCTCCCTGCTCCTATACTCAAATCCTTTTGCTATGAATGCTAACATACCATTCGCCTTCTTCACTGCCTGCTGCACCTGCATGCCTACTTTTAATGACTGGTGTACCATGACACCCAGGTCTCGTTGTATCTCCCCCTTTCCTAATCGGCCACCATTCAGATAATAGTCTACTTTCTTGTTTTTGCCACCAAAGTGGATAACCTCACATTTATCCACATTATACTGCATTATATTATATTCTTTGTGACTGCGCTGTAATTATAGAGAGAAGTGTAGATTGGTTACTTCTTACTAACTATTTGTAATGCCTGTTGGTAGAAGCTTGGCCTACTATGCGGTTTATATTATCAGAAGTCTGCTTTAGTAATTAGCAAAGATACTAGAGCGGAGCAAATAGACCACTCCTGCAAATCCAATGGACTGACGTGTAGTACGCAACGGAGCGCAACGTCCGCCATTTCAGTAAGCCCAACTTCAGTTATGCCTCTCGCAATGTAATCAGCGTTGCGGGGAAACTGTTTGTCTTTACTATGTTTATAGTATCTTTGCTTGGGCACTATGTAATATTATGTTTATTGGTAATGAGTGTGAGTAGCTGCTAGTTACTGTAACACCATGCAGATGAATGCTGTGAGTGAGTGGACTTTAATAAACATGTGTTGTACCTTAACATGTATACGACTCGACTCATTACAAGTGGTACAGCAGAAGAATGAACCTTTCGCCCCACAATATTTGTGCATGAAAACATTTCAGTATCAGCTGAAGTTACCCACTCATCCATTCCTCTCCCTACCTTGTACTCTTGCTCACTGAAATATCTCTCGTATAGAAACATAGAAACATAGAAATTAGGTGCAGGAGTAGGCCATTCGGCCCTTCGAGCCTGCACCGCCATTCAATATGATCATGGCTGATCATCCAACTCAGTATCCCGTACCTGCCTTCTCTCCATACCCCCTGATCCCCTTAGCCACAAGGGCCACATCTAACTCCCTCTTAAATATAGCCAATGAACTGGCCTCAACTACCCTCTGTGGCAGAGAGTTCCAGAGATTCACCACTCTCTGCGTGAAAAAAGTTCTTCTCATCTCGGTTTTTAAAGGATTTCCCCTTTATCCTTAAGCTGTGACCCCTTGTCCTGGACTTCCCCAACATCGGGAACAATCTTCCTGCATCTAGCCTGTCCAACCCCTTAAGAATTTTGTAAGTTTCTATAAGATCCCCTCTCAATCTTCTAAATTCTAGAGAGTATAAACCAAGTCTATCCAGTCTTTCTTCATAAGACAGTCCTGACATCCCAGGAATCAGTCTGGTGAACCGTCTCTGCACTCCCTCTATGGCAATAATGTCCTTCCTCAGATTTGGAGACCAAAACTGTACGCAATACTCCAGGTGTGGTCTCACCAAGACCCTGTACAACTGCAGTAGAACCTCTCTGCTCCTATACTCAAATCCTTTTGCAATGAAAGCTAACATACCATTCGCTTT
>NW_026575573.1:25000-41738 GCF_028641065.1 Leucoraja erinaceus
AGTGTACAAGCCCAGCCGCTCCATTCTCTCAGCATATGACAGTCCTGCCATCCCGGGAATTAACCTGGTGCACTCCCTCAATAGCAAGAATGTCCTTCCACAAATTAGGGGACCAAAACTGCACAAAATACTATAGGTGTGGTCTCACTAGGGCTCTGTACAACTGCAGAAGGACCTCTTTGCTCCTATATTCCTATGGGAAGGGGGGTGGGGGGGGGGATGCGGCGAGACCTGGGTGTCATGGTGCACCAGTCATTGAAGGTAGGCATGCGGGTGCAGCGGGCAGTGAGGAAAGCGAATGGTATGTTGGCTTTCATAGCAAAAGGATTTGAGTATAGGAGCAGGGAGGTTCTACTGCAGTTGTACAGGGTCTTGGTGAGACCACACCTGGAGTATTGCGTACAGTTTTGGTCTCCAAATCTGAGGAAGGTCATTATAGCCATAGAGGGAGTGCAGAGAAGGTTCACCAGACTGATTCCTGGGATGTCAGGACTGTCTTATGAAGACTGGATAGACTTGGTTTATACTCTCTATAATTTAGGAGATTGAGAGGAGATCTTATAGAAACTTACAAAATTCTTAAGGGGTTGGACAGTCTAGATGGAGGAAGATTGCTCCCGATGTTGGGGAAGTCCAGGACAAGGGGTCACAGTTTAAGGATAAGGGGGAAATCCTTTGAAACCGAGATGAGAAGAACTTTTTTCACACAGAGAGTGGTGAATCTCTGGAACTCTCTGCCGCAGAGGGTAGTCGAGGCCAGTTCATTGGCTATATTTAAGAGGGAGTTAGATGTGGCCCTTGTGGCTAAGGGGATCAGAGGGTATGGAAAGAAGGCAGGTACGGGATACTGAGTTGGATGATCAGCCATGATCATATTGAATGGCGGTGCAGGCTCGAAGGGCCGAATGGCCTACTCCTACACCTAATTTCTATGTTTCTATATTCGATTCCTCTTGTAATAAATGCCAACATGCTATTCGCTTTCTTCACTGCCTTCTGTACCTGCATGTTTACTTTCATAGATTGATGTACAAGGACCCCCAGATGCCCTTGTACATCCCCTTTTCGCAACTTGTCGCCATTTAGATAGTAATCTGCCTTCCTGTTTTTGCTACCAAAGTGGATAACCTCACATTTATCCACATTAAACTTCACCTGCCATGCATCTGCCCACTCCACCAACTAGTCCAAGTCACCCTGCATTCTTATAGCATCCTCCTCACAGTTCACACTGCCACCTTGCCTTGTGTCATCTGCAAATTTGCTAATGTTACTTTGAATCCCTTCATCCAAATCATTGATGTATATTGTAAATAGTTGCGGTCCCAGCATCGATCCTTGCGGTACCCCACTAGTCACTGCCTGCCATTCTGAAAGGGACCCGTTAATCCATACTCTTTGTTTCCTGTCTGCCAACCGCTGCTCTATCCATGTCAGCACTCTACCCCCAATACCATGTGCCCTAATTTTGCCCACTATTCTCCTTTGTTGGACCTTATGCAATGCTTTCTGAAAGTCCAGGTACACACTACATACTCTGGCTCTTCGTTGTCCATTTGCCTAGTTACATCTTCAAAAAATTCTAGAAGTTTAGTGAAGCATGATTTCCCCTTTGTAAATCCATGCTGACTCGGACCGATCCTGTTACTGCTATCCAAATGTGTGGCTATCTCATCTTTTATAATTGACTCCAGCATCTTCCCCACCATCGATGTCAGGCTAACTGGTCTATGATTCCCCGTTTTCTCTCTCCCGCCTTTCTTAAAAAGTGGGATAACATTAGAGAGAGTGGGAGGGGGAGAGAGTGGGAATGGGGGAGAGTGGGAGGGGGAAAGGCAGGGGGTGGAAGGGAGGGGAAAGAAGAGAGAGAGAGGGGGGGGGAGAGATAGTAGAGGGGAGAGAGAGGAGAGGGGGGGGAGAGAGGGGGAGAGGAGGGGGGGAGTGGGGGGGGGGGGGGAGAGTTGGAGGGGGGGAGAAGAGGGGGTGAGAGAAGAGTGGGGGAGAGGGAAGAGGGGGGAAGAGGTGGATAGGGAAGAGAAGGGAGGGAGGGGTGGAGAGGGGAGGAGAATAGGTGGAGGGTGGAGGGGGAGTGGAGGGGGGTAGAGGGAAGGGGAGCAGAGGGGGAGAGGGGGGTAGAGGGGGGGGAGGGTGGGGAGGGGGGGGGGGGGAGTGGGGGGGGGAGAGGAGGAGAGGGGGGGGAGAGAGGAGGAGAGAGGAGAGAGAGAGGGAGAGGGAGAGAGAGAGGGAGAGGGGAGAGAGAGAGAGAGAGGGAGGAGAGAGAGAGAGGGAGAGAGAGAGGGGGAGAGAGAGAGGGAGGGGGAGAGAGAGAGGGAGAGGGAGAGAGAGAGAGAGGGGAGAGAGGGAGAGAGAGGGGGAGAGAGAGAGAGGGGTAGAGAGAGGGAGAGGGAGAGGGAGAGAGAGAGAGAGAGAGAGGGAGGGGAGGAGGGAGAGGGGGGGAGAGAGAGAGGGGGAGGGGGGAGAGGGGGGGGGGGGGAGAGAGGAGGGAAGAGAGAGGAGGGGAGGGGAGAGAAGGGAGAGAGAGGGGGGGGAGGGAGAGAAGGTGGAGAGGGGGAAAGGCAGGGAAGGGGAGGGGGAGAGTAGAGGGGGAGAGAGAGGGGGAGAGGGGAAAGAGTGGAGAGAGATTGAGGGGAGAGAGAAAGAATATTTAAAAACAGGAAAATGTACGTTAATTTGCCCGAGCAAATAACGGAGAACTGTAAAAACTGTTAAAAATGCAGTAAATCGAAATTTATAGGGAAATAAATTAAAAAAATGTTAATTAAAAAAAAAAAAAAAAAAATTAAAAAAATGTTTAATTACTTGTCTAATGAAATATTAATATTATTCATTGGCTCCTTTTTCCACATCCCCGCCCTACCTGGAGGGGCAGAGAGGGAGAGGGGAAAGAGAGAGAAGATGGAGTGGGGGAGTAAGAGAGGGAGAGAGAGAGGGGGATAGAGAGGGGGAGAGAGATGAAATAACGGGCATCAACAGCTGGAAATAACGGGTTTCCCCATTGCGGGGGGCACGGCATTCGGGTTCACACGCACACTGCCTGTCTGCCTGTCTGTCTGCTGTCTGTCTGTGTCTGCTCTGTCTGTCTGCTGGATGTCTGTCTTGTCTGTCTGTCTGTCTGTCTGTCTGTCTGTCTGTCTGTCTGTCTGTCTGTCTGTCTGTCTGTCTGTCTGTCTGTCTGTCTGTCTGCCTGCCTGTCTGTCTGTCTGTCTGTCTGTCTGTCTGTCTGTCTGTCTGTCTGCCTGTCTGTCTGCTGTCTGTCTGTCTGTCTGTCTGTCTGTCTCTGTCTGCTGAATGTCTGTCTGCCTGCCTGCCTGTCTGTCTGTCTGTCTACTGGATGTTATGATTCAAGATGATTTAAACGTCACACCTGTGTTTATGACGTCATTTACAGTCGGAATCCGAACGTCGTTGTGGAGAAGCGAAGTCCGAATGAATGACGTTTGGTGAAGAACCTTCTGGAAACGGCTTCTTCTTCCCAGCGGGCAACGCGAGCGGGCGGCAAATAACGGGCGGCAACGGCTGGAGGCGGAGCGTCGACAATTGGGGGCGGGGTTAACGGGCGTTGAACAATTGATGGAGTTTACGGGCAAGAAGGTTCGGGAACAGTTCGACCGGGTGGTTAACGGGCGGACACAGCTACTAATAATAATAAAATGTCCTGATGTTGTCCAATTAACAGCTGACAATTATCCCATTCCTTAGCTTGCATCTGAGTAAAATTCATTTCAAAACGCATTTATGGTTCACGATTATTTAAATTGTAAATGTAGCTTCAGAAGCGTTTTCTTTTTGCATGTTAAAACCCACCTGAGAACCATGGAAGATTTTGCAATTTTAATGATGGATTTTTCACTTTTAAAACTTTTTATATAACAAATGAATAAAGATAAAACGTCAATAATGCCTTACTTTTGATGAAATGCAGCGAGCAAACGCGATAATTCCCGATATTTTCTATCTTTATATCTCCATGGCCAATGTCCGCTAACCACTATTTTTGCCCCTTCAGCTCCCTCTTGTATTTACCTTTGTTTTTCTTTATCTTCTGGACTGTAAAGTAAGATAGCTGTGCCTCACGGTCACCCCGACTGGCACAGTTATTTACAGCTCAAAAACGGACTGTTTTCGCGGTTTTTAACAGGTTTGAAAGTGCGCGTTTTCAGCATCAATAACATGTACCCGAAGTGACGCTTGTACCCCAGTTGGATTTTGTCGTCACGTGGGTGAGGATCTATGTGACCTTTCGTGAAATCACCCTATAGGTAACGTTTCGGGCCAAAACCCTTCTTCAGACTGATAGGGGGTGGCGGGGAGAAGGAAGGAAACAAAGGAGGAGGAGGAGCCCGAGGGCTGGGGGATGGGAGGAGACAGCTCGAGGGCTAAGGAAGGGGAGGAGACAGCAAGGGCTATCAAAATTGGGAGAATTCAATGTTCATGCCCACCGGATGCAGGCTCCCCAAGCGGAATATGAGGTGCTGTTCCTCCAATTTCCGATGTTGCTCACTCTGGCAATGGAGGAGACCCAGGACAGAGAGGTCGGATTGGGAATGGGAGTGCTGAGCCACTGGGAGTCAGGTAGGTTCTTGCGGACCGAGCATAGGTGTTCGGCGAAACGATCGCCCAACCTCCGCTTAGTCTCACCGATGTAGATCAGCTGACATCTAGAGCAGCGGATGCAGTAGATGAGGTTGGACCTCTTTCGCACCTGGAACGACTGCTTGGGCCCTTGAATGGAGTCGAGGGGGGAGGTAAAGGGACAGGTGTTGCATTTCTTGCGGTTGCAACGGAAAGTGCCCGGGGAGGGGGTGGTACGGGAGGGATGGGAAGAATTGACAAGGGAGTTGCTGAGGGAGCGGTCTTTGCGGAAGACAGACATTGGGGGAGATGGGAAGATGTGGCGAGTGGTGGGGTCACGTTGGAGGTGGCGAAAATGACGTGGGGTTTTCTGTTGTATGTGACGGCTGGTGGGGTGAAAGGTGAGGACTAGGGGGACAGGATCGTGTCTGGGGTTCGGCGACGGGGGCGGGACGAGCCGGGTTTGTCCCACTTGGACGTCATTTTCCGCATCCCGAAATCCTGGGCGACTGCCTACGTCACCACGCACCGTGTGCGCTCGTCGTGACGCGTAAATGATGTGGCGTAAAGGTCACCCAAGTGGGACAGGCGCTCGGCTGTCTGTCGGTGACGCGCGCGGGGGGCGGGGTTCAGTGACGCGGTCAGGGGCGGGATTCGGTGACGCGGGCGGGGCGCGGGTTCAGTGACGCGGTCAGGGGCGGGGTTCGGTGACGCGGGCGGGGGCGGGGTTCAGTGACGCGCGCGGGTCGGTGAGGGGCGGGGGTTCGGTGACGCGGGCAGGGGGGGCGGGTTCCGGGGTGACGTTGGAGCCGGGGGCGGGGTTCGGTGACGCGGGCTGGCGGGGCGCAGGGGGGGGGTTCGGTGACGGGGGGCGTGGAAAACGGGGTTCAGTGACGCGGCAGGGGCGCGGGGTTCGGTGACGCGGCGGGGGGGGGAGAGTGACGCGGTCAGGGGGAGGGGGTTCGGTGACGGGGGGCGGGGGCGGGGTTCGATGACGTCGGGGGGGCGGGGTTCGGTCGGTGACGCGCGCGGGGCGCGGGTTCGGTGACGCGGGGCGGGGGGAGGGACACGGACGGGGCGAGGACGCACACACACAGGTTCGGTGACGGAGAGATGGAGAGGAGAAAAAAAGACTGGGCGGGGCCTGTGACGGACGGGAGGCGAGAGAGGGGGGAGGGGGACGGGGGGAGGGGGAGGAGTGAGCCCCGTGGAAACAGGGGAGAGACAGCATCTGCAGCACCACTCTTAACACAAAATGGGCCCAGGGGTGGAGAGAGACAGAGAGAAGGAGAGAGAGAAATGGACAGGGAGGGAGGGAGGGATAGAGAGAGAGAGAGACAGAGAGATAGCGATATATAAGGAGAGAGAGAGAGAGAGACACACACACAGAGAGAGAGAGGGAGAGAGAGAGAGAGAGGAGAGGGACAGAGAGAGAGGAGAGAGAGAGAGACACACACACGCAGAGAGAGAGAGAGAGAGAGAGAGAGGAGAGAGACACACACACACAGAGAGAGAGAGAGAGAGAGAGAGAGACACACACACACACACACAGGGACAGAGACACACACAGAGAGAGAGAGAGACACACACACACAGACAGGGACAGGGACAGAGAGAGAGAGACACACACACACAGACACAGAGACAGAGAGAGAGAGGGGAGGAGAGAGTGAGATAAGGGAGAGAGAGACACACACAGACACAAAGAGACAGAGAGAAGGGGAGAAAGAGAGAGGGATAGAGAGAAATGGAAGAGAGAGGGAGGGAGAGGGAGACAGATAAAGACAGAGGGGTTGAGAGAGGGAGATAGAGAGGTAGAAAAGGGAGAGAGAGAGACACACACACACACACACAAAAGGGGGAGGGGAGAGGGATAGATGCAGAGAGCGAGAAGGGGAGAAAGAGAAACACAGACACACAAAGAGACGGAGAGAAGGGGGGGGAGAGACAGAGAGAGAGGGGGGGGGGGAGAGAGGAACAGAGACAGCCAGAGAGAGAGGGGGGGCAGAGACAGGGAGAGAGAAAGGGGAGACAAAGACACATAGACACACACACAGACACACAAAGAGAGAGAGAGAAGGGGAGAGAGGGGCAGAAAAAGAGACAGGGATTGACACAGAGAGGGAGTGAGAGAGGGAGAGAGGGGGAAGGGGAGAGAGAGATACGAATGACAGAGAGAGAGAGGGAGGGAGAGAGATAGAAACATAGAAAATAGGTGCAGGAGTAGGCCATTCGGCCCTTCGAGCCTGCACCGCCATTCAATATGATCATGGCTGATCATCCAACTCAGTATCCTGTACCTGCCTTCTCTCCATATCCCCTGATCCCTTTAGCCACAAGGGCCACATCTAACTCCCTCTTAAATATAGCCAATGAACTGGCCTCAACTACCTTCTGCGGCAGAGAATTCCAGAGATTCACCACTCTCTGTGTGAAAAAGGTTTTCCTCATCTCGGTCCTAAAAGATTTCCCCCTTATCCTTAAACTGTGACCCCTTGTTCTGGACTTCCCCAACATCGGGAACAATCTTCCTGCATCTAGCCTGTCCAACCCCTTAAGAATTTTGTAAGTTTCTATAAGATCCCCCCTCAATTTTCTAAATTCTAGCATGTACAAACCAAATCTATCCAGTCTTTCTTCACATGAAAGTCCTGACATCCCAGGAATCAGTCTGGTGAACCTTCTCTGTACTCCCTCTATGGCAAGAATGTCTTTCCTCAGATTAGGAGACAAACTGTACGCAATACTCCAGGTGTGGTCTCACCAAGACCCTGTACAACTGCAGTAGAACCTCCCTGCTCCTATACTCAAATCCTTTTGCTATGAATGCTAACATACCATTCGCCTTCTTCACTGCCTGCTGCACCTGCATGCCTACATTTAATGACTGGTATTTGGCAAGCAGCACATTTGGAAAGTGGTGAAATCATTGGACAAAGTCAGCATGGATTTATGAAAGGTAAATCGTGTCTGACGAATCTTATAGAATTTTTCGAGGATGTAACTAGTAGAGTGGATAGGGGAGAACCAGTGGATGTGGTGTATCTGGACTTCCAGAAGGCTTTCGACAAGGTCCTACATAAGAGATTAGTATACAAATTTAAAGCACACGGCATTGGGGGTTCAGTATTGATGTGGATAGAGAACTGGCTGGCAAACAGGAAGCAAAGAGTAGGATTAAACGGGTCCTTTTCAAAATGGCGGCAGTGACTAGTGGGGTACCGCAAGGCTCAATGCTGGGACCCCAGCTATTTACAATATATATTAATGATCTGGATTAATGATCTACACCAGTCATTGAAAGTAGGCATGCAGGTGCAGCAGGCAGTGAAGAAAGCCAATGGTATATTAGCTTTCATAGCAAAAGGATTTGAGTATAGGAGCAGGGAGGTTCTACTGCAGTTGTACAGGGTCTTAGTGAGACCACACCTGGAGTATTGCGTACAGTTTTGGTCTCCAAATGTGAGGAAGGACATTATTGCCATAGAGGGAGTGCAGAGAAGGTTCACCAGATTGATTCCTGGGATGTCAGGACTGTCTTATGAAGAAAGACTGGATAGACTTGGTTTATACTCTCTAGAATTTAGGAGATTGAGAGAGGATGTTATAGAAACTTACAAAATTCTTAAGGGGTTGAACAGGCTAGATGCAGGAAGATTGTTCCCGATGTTGGGGAAGTCCAGGACAAGGGGTCACAGCTTAAGGATAAGGGGGAAATCCTTTAAAACCGAGATGGGAAAAACTTTTTTCACACAGAGAGTGGTGAATCTCTGGAACTCTCTGCCACAGAGGGTAGTTGAGGCCAGTTCATTGGCTATATTTAAGAGGGAGTTAGATGTGGCTAAGGGGATCAGAGGGTATGGAGAGAAGGCAGGTACGGGATACTGAGTTGGATGATCAGCCATGATCATATTGAATGGGCTTGAAGGGCCGAATAGCCTACTTCTGCGCCTAATTTCTATGTTTCTATGTATACCATGACACCCAGGTCTCGTTGCATCTCCCCCTTTCCTAATCAGCCACCATTCAGATAATAGTCTACTTTCCTATTTTTGCCACCAAAGTGGATAACCTCACATTTATCCACATTATACTGCATCTGCCATGCATTTGCCCACTCACCCAGCCTATCCAAGTCACCTTACAGCCTCCTCGCATCCTCCACACAGCTAACACTGCCCCCCAGCTTCGTGTCATCCGCAAACTTGGAGATGTTGCATTCAATTCCCTCGTCCACATCATTAATATATATTGTAAATAGCTGGGGTCCCAGCACTGAGCCTTGCGGTACGCCACTAGTCACTGCCTGCCATTGTGAAAAGGACCCGTTTGCTCCTACTCTTTGCAGAGAGAGAGAGACACACACACAGAGGGACACGGGGGAGAGAGAGGAGGAGAGAAGGGAGAGAGAGAGAGAGAGAGAGAGAGAGCGTGTGGAGCGTGGAGGCAGAGAGCTGAGATGGAGGGACAGGAATAAGGGGAGAGAGTCGGAGAAAGAGAGTGGGGAGGGTGTGGAGAGAGTGAGTGTGAGAGGAGGGGGAGAGAGCGGAGTGAGGAGGTGAGAAGGGTCAAGAGAGTTTACTGTCATTTGTCCCAGACAGAACAATGAAATTCTTACTTGCTGCAGCACAACAGAATCTGTAAACATAATAAATAATATAACAGAAACTTAGAGAAAAAAGAACAAACAATAAGTGCAATAATAATAACAATAGTCTATTGTAGTTCAGAACTTATGAGGTTGTAGTGTTTATGTACTATATTTACATGTTCACATGTTCTGTTGTGCTGCACCAAGTAAGAATTTAATTGTCCCATCCGGGACATAGGACAATAAAAGGGTGACCTGGACAGGTTGAGTGAGTGGGCAGATGCGTGGCAGATGCAGTTTAATGTAGATAAATGTAAGGTTATCCACTTTGGCGGCAAAAACAAGGGGGCAGATTATTATCTCAATGGGGTTAGGTTAGGTAAGGGGGAGGTGCAGCGAGACCTGGGTGTCCTTGTACACCGGTCACTGAAAGTTGGCGTGCAGGTACAGCAGGCAGTGAAGAAAGCTAATGGAATGTTGGCCTTCATAACAAGAGGATTTCAGTATAGGAGTAAAGAGGTTCTTTTGCAGTTGTATAGGGCTCTGGTGAGACCACATCTGGAGTATAGTGTACAGTTTTGGTCTCCTAATTTGAGGAAGGACATCCTTGTGATTGAGGCAGTGTAGGTTCACGAGATTGATCCCTGGGATGGCGGAACTGTCATAGAAGTATAGAAACATAAAATAGGTGCAGGAGTAGGCCATCCGGCCCTTCGAGCCTGCACTGCCATTCGATATGATCATGGCTCATCATCCAACTCAGTATCCCATCCCTGCCTTTTCTCCATACCCCCTGATCCCTTTAGCCACAAGGGCCACATCTAACTCCCTCTTAAATATAGCCAATGGACTGGCCTCAACTACCTTCTGTGGCAGAGAATTCCAGAGATTCACCACTCTCTGTGTAAAAAATTATTTTCTCATCTCGTTCCTAAAAGACTTCCCTCTTATCCTTAAACTGTGACCCCTAGTTCTGGACTTCCCCAACATCGGGAATAATCTTCCTGCATCTAGCCTGTCCAACCCCTTAAGAATTTTGTAATTTTCTATAAGTAAATCTTCTAATTTCTAGCGTGCACAAGCCGAGTGTATCCAGTCTTTCTTCATATGAAAGTCCTGCCATCCCAGGAATCAGTCTGGTGAACCTTCTCTGTACTCCCCCTATGGCAAGAATGTCTTTCCATGTCATATGAGGAAAGATTGAAAAGACTAGGCTTGTATTCACTGGAGTTTAGAAGGATGAGGCTATCTTATAGAAACATATAAAATTACAAAACGACTGGACAAGCTAGATGCAGGAAAAATGTTCCCAGTGTTCGGCGAGTCCAGAACCAGGGGCCACACATTCTTAGAATAAAGGGGAGGTCATTTAAGACTGAGGTGAGAAAAAACGTTTTCACCCAGAGAGTTGTGAATTTGTGGAATTCCCTGCCACAGAGGGCAGTGGAGGCCAAATCACTGGAGGGAATGAAGAGAGAGTTAGATAGAGCTCTAGGGGCTAGTGGAGTCAAGGGATATGGGGAGAAGGCAGGCACGGGTTATTGATAGGGGACGATCAGCCATGATCACAATAAATGGCGGTGCTGGCTCAAAGGGCCGAATGGTCTCCTGCACCTATTTTATATGTTTCTAATAAGAGGAGAGGGTCAGAGAGAGGGAGTGGGGAGGGGTGCAGTGTGAAAGAGTCAGGAGGGGTGAGAGAGAGAGAGAGAGAGAGATGGGGGGGGGGGGAGGCGGAGAAGGGCAGGAAATAAGGGGAGAGTCAGAGACAGGAGAGAGTTGGGAGGGGGCGAGAGTCAGGGGGTTGGAAAAAGGGTGAAGTGAGTAGCGGGGAGAAGCAGGGAGCAAAGGGAGAAGGGGGGATTCAAGGGGAAGTGGGTTTGTTGCCGAGGGGGATGATTGGGGGGGGGGGCAGAGAACGGGGGGAGAGAGAGAGGGGTCAAGTGAGTCAAGGGGTAGGGAGCCTGGTGGGGGTTCACACTGTTTGGGGGTGGGGAGGAGGGGGGCGGGAGCAAAGGGGTAAGGAGCAGTAGGCGGAAGGGGTAAGGGGCAGGGAGCCACAGGGAGGAGGTCACATTGTTTGGGGGTGGGGAGGGTGTTGCAGTTTAGGAAGTCAAACCAGGGCAGGATCTTCACTGTGAATGGCGGGGCGCTGGGGGAATGTGTGGAGCCGAGGGATCTAGAAGTGCAGATACGAGTTGGGCCGAAGGGCCTCTTTCCACGCTGTGTCACTCGATGACTATTATGACCAAGTGCTGGAGCAACTCAGCGGGTCAGGCAGCATCTGTGGAGAGAAGGAATGGGTGGCGTTTTGGGTCGACACCCTTCTTTGGTTTAGTTTAGTTTAGAGATGCAGCGCGGAAACAACAGGTTTTTCGGCCCACGGAGTCCGCGCTGACCAGCGATCACCCCGTACACTAGCACTATCCCACGCACATTAGGGACAATTTAGCTATTTTGCGGAGGCCGATTAATCTACAACCCTGAACGTCTTTGAAATGTTGGAGGAAACTGGAACACCCGGAGTAAAAATCCACGCAGGGCAAGGGGAGAACGTACAAACTCCGCACAGACAGCTCCCGTAGTCAGGATCGACCCCGGGTCTCTGGCGGTGAGGCAGCAGCTGTACCAGTGCGACAGTGTGCCGCGCTGAATTATATAACGGTTTCCTCCGCCATAAACACACTCAATATGTGCTCGTAATGTCCTGTTTGCCAGCTTGTTGACCCTCTGTGTTCCCCTCCTGCAGGGTTTAGGAGCCGTTGATGTGGACGGAGAGACAGGGACGTGAGCGGCCATTGAGGGTGCCGGTGAGCCCCCCATCTGCTCGGTGTGCGGGCTGAGCTTCGAGGGGCTGAGCTTCGGTGGAGGACCACATGACGGGGCACAACATGGAGAAGCGAAACATGGGAGTACACCCCTTCGTCTGCTCGGAGTGCAAAAAGAGTTTCAAGACGGCCAATGTCCTGGAGGCCCACCGACGGATTCACACGGGCAAGAGGCCCCATGGCTGCTCCACATACGGCAAGAGCTTTACCCAGTTGTCGCGGTTGCGGGAGCACCAGTACGTACACAGCAGTGAGCGGCCCTTCACCTGCTCCGACTGCGGCAAAGGCTTCAAGTCGCCCAAGGACCTGAAGGTGCACCGGCGCCTGCACACTGCGGAGCGCCCTTACATCTGCAGCGACTGCGGCAAGGGCTACACCCAGTCCAGCCTGCTGAAACCTGCACGAAGCACCAGCGCACGCACACTGGCGAGCGCCCCTACACCTGTGCCCAGTGCGGCAAGGGATTCACCCAGTCCAACACCCTGCTGAAGCACCAGCGCACCCACACCGGCGAGCGCCCCTACACCTGTGCCCAGTGCGGCAAGGGCTTCACCAGATACAGCAGCCTGCTGGAGCACCAGCGCACACACACCGGCGAGCGCCCCTACACCTGTGCCCAGTGCGGCAAGTGCTTCACGAGATACAGCAACCTTCTGGAGCACCAGCGCACCCACACCGGCGAGCGTCCCTACACCTGTGCCCAGTGTGGCAAGGGGTTCATCCAGTCCAGTCACCTGCTGAAGCACCAGCGCACCCACACTGGCGAGCGCCCCTACACCTGCGCCCAGTGTGGCAAGGGCTTCACCTGCTCCTCCAAACTGCTGTCCCACCAGCGGGTGCACGCCGGCGACAGTCCCATCCCCAGCCCGGTGTGTGGAGAGCGCTTTGCCATGGCTTCGCACGCCCTGTCTCACCAGCACGTGCACACCAGTGGCCCGCCCTACGACTGCCCGTACTGTGGTGAGTCGTTTGACAGCTCGCGGGGATTGCGGCAGCATCAGCGGGCCCACGTCGGCGAGCAGCTGCTCCCACTGCGGGAAGAGAGCATGGGGGTGGCGTGAGCAACAGCGGAGTGAGACCCTTTGTGTGCGCTGAGTGTGGCAAGGGTTTCACCCGCATGTCCAGCCTGTGGCAGCACCGGCGTACCCACAGCGGTGAGCGTCCCTTCCCCTGCCCGTCCTGTGGTAAAGGCTTCACCCGCCTTGACCACCTGCTGGAGCACCGGCGAGTCCACACCGGCCAGCGCCCCTTCCCCTGCCCGCTCTGTGGCAAGGCCTTTGCCCGCTCCTCCAGCCTGCTGGCACACCGCCACGTGGATAGATAGGCGCTGTTTAGGTAAACACAAAATGCTGGAAGGAATGGGTAACGTTTCTGGTCGAGACCCTCCTCAGTCTCGACCCGAAATGTCATCCAGTCCTTCTCTCCAGAGATGCTGCCTGTCCCTCTGAGTTACTCCAGCATTTTGTGTCCTTTTTTGTAAACCAGCATCTGCAGTTCCTTGTTTTTAAACCATTCTGGTTAACCATCTCTGCACCTTCCCCAAAGCCTCCACACCAGTCCTGTAATGGAGTGACCAGAACTGTATGCAATACTCCAAATGCTACCTGACCAATGTCCCTTAAAGCTGCACATATACATTCCTCTCTCCTTATCTCACATCCTTTTATCTCATTATTTTCCCTCGCCTCTGTCACTTACTTCACTCATCTACCGATCACCCCCTCATCTGTTAACATAGTGTCAGTCTGAAGAAGGGTCCCGACCCGAAATGTCACCTATCCATGTTCTCCACAGATGCTGCCTGACCCACTGAGTTACTCCAGCACTCTGTGACACGTCACCTATCCATGTTCTCCACGGATGCTGCCTGACCCGCTGAGTTACTCCAGCACTTTGTGTTATAAACATAGAGTGATACAGTGTGGAAACAGGACCTTCGGCCCAACCTGCCCACTCCGACCAACATGTCCCGGCTGCACTAGTCTCACCTGCCTGCATTTGGTCCATATCCCTCCAAACTTGGCCTATCTATGTACCTGTCTATATCTGTTTTTTAAACGTTGGGATAGTCCCAGCCTCAACTACCTCCTCCGGCAGCTTCTGCAGTTTCTTGTGTCTCCCTCACCCATATCCACCTATCACTTCTGAAGAAGGGTCTTAACCTGAAACATCACCCATTCCTTCTCTCTAGAGATGCTGCCTGTCCCGCTGAGTTACTCCAGCATTTTGTATCCACCTATCACTTGCCAGGCTTTGTCCAGCCCCCATCTCTCTTTTCCAGCTTCCTCCCCCCACCCTCTCCAATCAGTCTGAAGAAAGGTCCTGACTCAAAACGTCGTCTGTCCATTCATGGAAACATAGACAATATGTGCAGGAGTAGGCGATTCGGCCCTTCGAGCCTGCACCGCCATTCAATATTCTCATGGCTGATCATCCAACTCCGTATCGCCGGCGAGCGCCCCTACACCTGCACCCAGTGCGGCAAGGGCTTCAACGACTCCAGCAGCTTGCTGGAACACCAGCGCACCCACACCCGCGTGCGCCCCTATACCTGCGCCCAGTGCGGCAAGGGCTTCACCCGCTCCACCTTTCTGCTGTCCCACCAGCGAGTGCACGCCGGCGACCGTCGCGTCTCCACACATGCTGCCTGACCCGCTGAGTTACTCCAGCACTCTGAAACGTCACCTATCTGTTCCATACAGCCCAATGACATGAACACAAAATTCTCCAATTTGAGGAGACTCCCCTCATCCAAATGAAATCCTGAAGTCTGTCCCGACCCCAACTCTATTTTCCAGCTTCCACCCCCCCCCCCCCCCCCCCCCCCCCCCCCCCCCCCCCCCCCCCCCCCCCCCCCCCCCCCCCCCCCCCCCCCGACTCCACGAGTCCATAGAATGGTCCAGACCCGACACGTCGCCTGGCCATTCCCCTCCAAAGTGCCGGTAGAACTCAGCAGGTCAGCCATCCGTGGTGGGAAACGGATGGAGAAGTGTTCCTAATATAAGCCCTCCTTGGCCCTGTCGAGGAGCAGACAAGCAACAGCACCAGCATCTTCTCATTCATACTGTACCCAAGTGAAAATGCAAAAGTGAGCCAAGCTGCACACAGCTGACTGCTCACAGTACCAGCTGGCTTCCACTGGCTCAAACAATTAAAAGCATTTGAAAGTGGCTTTTTTAAAAGAAAGTTTTTTATTTATTTATTTTTTTATTTTATTAGAAGTAAGTACAGTCATATGGCACCAAAGTGCATAATATATATTTTCATAATACATTTTATGTACAACTTCTTTTTTTTTGTTACATTGAAAAAAATTAGAATAAGAAAAATAAGTTAGATAGTAAAGGATAGAAAGATGTGAAATATATAGTGTGTGAAGAAAGAAAACGAGTAAATGAAGAAAGTTGAGAAAGAGAAAATAGAAAAAAGAAAATAAAATAAAAAAAAGGAGATCATTATTTATAATCTTGACCAACCCTCGTCCAGTCCTGAAACAGTTATTTTTTACAATTGTGTTGCACCATATGATTCCAAAAAAACGACGAATGGAGACAAACTCGTTATGAATTGGTCCGATTTATCATCAGGAGGAACTGCATTTGCTCAAGATGAGCGGTGTCCAACATACTTGCAATCCACATTTTAAGCGTTGGTATTGATGTACACTTCCAAAATTTAAGTATTAATTGTTTTGCCATTATTAAACCATAGTTAAAGAATAGATTTTGAGATGTGTTCAATTTATTCCCATCTTCCATTACGCCAAATATAATCATTTCATTATTAGGTTCCATTCTTGTCTTGAATAATTTTGTAAATATTTCAAAAAATATCATTCCAAAATCTATAAAGTTTTATGCAGGAATCTAAGGAGTGTGTTATAGTTGCCTTTTGGGCTAGACATTTATCACAAGTGGCGGATATATTTGGATAAAATTTGTTCAATCTTGTTTTTGAATAATATAATCTATGTACAATTAGATTATGTCTTACATTAATTGAACATTTGTGAATATATATCGTATTTTTCCCATGTAACCTTCGTGATTTTTATCATTAGTTCCCGTTCCCACTCTTCTCTAAGTACCTCTGTCGATGGTAGGTCTATATTTAGAATACTATTATATAAATATGATATTAATTTTTGTGAGGCAGCTTCAATATTCATTGCTTCTTCCAATACTTCAGAGGTTATTTTTTGATATTCTTGTATATATTTTTTCATGAAATCGCAAATCTGAAGATATTTAAAATATTGGTTGTTTTTCAATTTAAATTGTAATTGTAATTGTTGGAATGATAGTAGGTTTACCATTTAGTACATATCTTCGATGGCAAGAATAAACCGATGGCAAGAATTTTAACTAATAACAGGTTATCTCAAAAATTTAAACTATCAAGGGGTAATAGGCAGGGATGTGCATTATCACCCCTGCTATTTGCCCTTATGATAGAACCCCTGGCTGAAAGTATAAGAATTCATCCGAATATTCAGGGCTATAATACCAGGGACTCAAAGAATAAAATCTCATTATATGCAGCCGATAAACTTTTATGTATTACAAAGTCACAAACGAGCATACCAAATTGATTAAACTTAATAGAGGAATTTGGGTCTTTTTCTGGATATAGAATAAACTGGAATAAAAGTGAAATCATGACTAAAACCTCAAGAACCTAGAATAAATGCAATTAAAAATGATCTTCCTACCACAATTACTATAAG
>NW_026575574.1:0-41730 GCF_028641065.1 Leucoraja erinaceus
TCTCTTTCTAAAGGTGTCCTTTTATTCTTATTCTAGACTCTCCCACTAGTGGAAACATCCTCCCCACATCCATTCTATCCAGACCTCTCTCAAGGTAAATCAATAAATTGAAACCAAAATGAACAAAATCAATTACAAGTCAATGAATATTGATTTCTCTAACTTCAAGTAACAGTATTTCATATTTTGCTTGGGCAGCTTACAGCCCAGTGGTATGAATATTAATTTCTCTAACTTCAAGTAACCGCGACATTCCCTCTCTCTCCATCCCTCCCCCTAAGTCGCACCAGCTTTTCCTTTTCACCCCCAAACAGCTAACAATGGCCTGTTTCCTTCATCGTCATTACTTTTTTTCCATAACTTTCATTCATTGTTCTTGATCTCTCTAAATCATCATTAATATATCTCTTGTTTCCCTTATCCCTAGCTAGTTTGAAAAAGGGTCTCGACACGAAACGTCACCCATTCCTTCTCTCCAGAGATGCTGCCCGCCCTGCTGAGTTACTCCAGCATTTTGTGTCTATCTTCGGTTTAAACCAGCATCTGCAGTTTCTGCGTGCACAAAGAGTCACATAAACGTGCTTTACCTGATAGTGCTATGAGCAGCCAGAAGAGTGGGGAATCCATGTGAACACAGATAGCTCTAGGTTCACACTGAGGATAAGGAGCTGCCGGACCTCTGGTTTTCTCAAGTGTTTTTGAACTAATGCCAGCCTCTTCAGCCCTCCAGGGACATTTCCTGAAAGCAAGCATGCAGTAACAGCTCTGTTCCAGTCATATTTTCCAATTGCACGGAGAGACACTGCCAATGGCACAGCTCACAGCTGTTACCCCTGGCAACTTTAATAGCACATAACAATGTTATTTCACTTATTTATGAACAAGTATTAATGTCCAAACACAGTCAGTCAATGAGAAGAAATATGTACAATTCCAGAATCAACATATTTACCCCCTGGGGGTAGATTTACCCCAGGTTGGGAATCCTTGATCTACCCGATCTATTCCTCTCATGATTTTACACACCTCTATGAGATCATTTGGGAAGATTTTTATTCCTGAGAAAATCTGTTAACATTCAACAAAATTCCATCTCTACACTTGCAAGCTGCATTTGCCAACAAGTGTTAAGATGCCAAGTATTCGGATAATATTGCTCAATTCTGGACCAAGCTGATTTTGGAGCACAGTTTGGGTTTTCCATTATTGCGCAAACATTTATTGGGTTTAGTAAACTTTATTGTAAAGTTAACCTATTCAATGGTTCAATCAATTCATTGATACTATATTGTATATGTACCCAGGTGCAGTGAAATGCTTTGTTCTGCATACGGCCGGGTAAAAACCATACCGGAGTCCTCACCTGGGCTGTACACAAGAGCCGACACGTTGTGGTGCCGACTAAGTAACAAATTCATCAAAACAGTTTTTTTATCTTCGTCTCGCAGTAGGCAGGCCCCCCCCCCCCCCCCCCGCCAGGTCCCCTACTCCCCAATCATTCTCAGCACCCCCCTCCCCTTCTGCCGGGTCCCCCTTTGTTCAGACCAGAAAGCTGGATTCAAGGGCACCTTAGTTTAATCTAGGAAGAGATAGGAGAGATCGAGGCAGTGTTGTGGTGGAAGATAAACTAAGTTTCTTATTTGTCAGTTTCAGGTTGCAGAAAGGATGGACGTGTGTCGGATAGAACACATGGAATTACCTCATTTAGAATGAGTCCAGGATTACATTCTTTATAAACATGTTATGGAGTGCCGTATATCTCTTGGGCAGCTCACAACCCAATGAATTGGCAATGAATTCCACAGATTCACCACTCTCTCGCTAACGAAACTCCTCCTCATCTCCTTTCTAATAGTATGTCCTTTTATTTTGAGGCTGTGTCCTCTGGTCCTAGACTTCCCCACTGTCTCTACATTCACTCTACCCAGGCCTTTCACTCAGATTTTGATTTCACTCCCTCTCCTCCCCTCTCCCACCCTCGTCATCCTTGCAGTTCCACTGTCATATCCCAATATCCCTTCGTTATCAGTTCTTTCACAGCCAACAATGGACCATTGTGGGCTCCACCTTTCCTGGGTCATCAATGCCGGCTCTAATTTGTTCTGTATGTTTTCATACCTCTCATAGAATCATTGAGTGATACAGTGGAAACAGGCCCTTCGGTCCAACTCGCCCAAACCAGCCAACATGTCCCAGTTACACTAAATTTACCCCAGGCTGGGAATTGCCCAATTCTGGACTAAGCTGATTTTGGAGCACAGTTTTGTTTAATTTAGTTTAATTTAGAAATACAGCAAGGAAACAGGCCCTTTGGCCCAACGGGTCCGCGCCGACCAGCGATCCCCCCACATTGGCACCAACCTACACCAACGTTGGACAATTTTTACATCGACCAAGCCAATCAACCTACAAACCTGTACGTCTTTGGAGTGTGGGAGGAAACCAAAGATCTTGGAGAAATCCCACGCAGGTCACGGGGAGAACGTACAAACTCCGTACAGACAGCACCCGTAGTCGGGATTGAACCCGCGTCTCCGGAGCTGCATTCACTGTAAGGTAACAACTCTACCGCTGCTCTATTCAATGACACTTTATTGTCACATGTACCCAGGTGCAGTGAAATGCTTTGTCCTGCATACAACCGGGTAAAAACCATACAGCAGCCCTCACCTGGGCTGTACACAAGTGTCGGCACATTTCCGGCGCCGAAAAAGTTAAGAATTTATTGAAAATTTGTATCTTCTTCTTGCAGTAGGCAGCCGCTCGCTGAGTCCCTCACCCTTTTTTTCTCAATGCCCCCCCTCCACCTCCCATCCTCCTCCGGGTTCCCCTTTTGTTCAGACCAGAATGCTGGATTTAAGGGCCAAGGGCACCTCAGTTTAATCTAGGAAGAGATCAGAGAGATCACGGCAAGGTTGTGGTGGATGATAAGCATCTTATAGTTTCTCTCCACAACCTGCTGAATTTAATGGCAGGTCATTCTTGCTATTTTTAATGTATTCACACCAGTGTTTTATATGTAGGCAGAAATACGCCAATACACACATATAACAATTCACAAAAGTTATTGGCTGCTGTACATCAATATAGAATTATTGAATCATACAGCGTAGTCCGTCCCACCTGCTTGCATTTTGCCCATATCTCTCTAAACCTGTCCTACCAATGTCCCTGTCTAAATGTTTCTTAAACGTTGCGATAGTCCCTGCCTCAACTACTTCCTCTGGCAGCTCACCTCATACACCCACCACCGTTTGTGTGAAATAGTTACCCCTCAGATTCCCATAAAATCTTTCGCCCTTCATCTTAAATCAGTGTCCTCCGGTCCCTACTCTGGGCAAGAGACTCTGTGCATTTACCCCATGGGTTCCCAACCATTTAATCGTCCCGTTTACCCCTGGCAACTTTAATAGCACATAACAATGTTATTTCACTTATTTATGGACAACTAATGATATCCAAACACAGACAGTCAATGAGAAGAAATATGTACAATTCCAGAATCAACATATTTACCCCCGGGGGTAAATTTACCCCAGGTTGGGAATCCTTGATCTACCCGATCTATTCCTCTCATGATTGTATACACCTCTATGAGGTCAGTTGGGAACATTTTTATCCCTGAGTAAATCTGTTAACATTCAACAAAATTCCATCTCTACACTTGCAAGCTGCATTTGTCAACAAGTGTTAAGATGCCAAGTATTGGGGTAATATTGCTCAATTCTGGACTAAGCTGATTTTGGAGCGCGGGTTGGGTTTTCCATTATTGCGCAAACATTTATTGGGTTTAGTCTACAGCGTAGGTTAAGTTAACCGATTCAATCAATTCATTGATACTATATTGTATATGTACCCAGGTGCAGTGAAATGCTTTGTTCTGTATACGGCTGGGTAAAAACCATACAGCAGTCCTCACCTGGGCTGTACACAAGAGCCGACACGTTGTGGTGCCGACTAAGTAACGAATTCATCAAACAGTTTTATCTTCGGCTCGTAGTAGGCAGCCCCCCCCCCCCGGCCAGGTCCCCTACTCCCCAATCATTCTCAGCACCCCCTCCCCTTCTGCTGGGTCCCCCCTTTGTTCAGACCAGAAAGCTGGATTCAAGGGCACCTTAGTTTAATCTAGGAAGAGATAGGAGAGATCGAGGCAGTGTTGTGGTGGAAGATAAACAAAGTTTCTTATTTGTTAGTTTCAGGTTGCAGAAAGGATGGACGTGTGTCAGATAGAACACAGGGAATTACCTCATTTAGAATGAGTCCAGGATTACATTCTTTATAAACATGTTATGGAGTGCCGTATATCTCTTGGGCAGCTTACAACCCAATGAATTGGCAATTAATTCCACAGATTCACCATTCTCTCGCTAAAGAAACTCCTCCTCATCTCCTTTCTAATGGTATGTCCTTTTATTCTGAGGCTGTGTCCTCTGGTCCTAGGCTTCCCCACTGTCTCTACATTCACTCTACCCAGGCCCTTCACTCAGATTTTGATTTTGCTCCCTCTCCTCCCCTCTCCCACCCTAGTCATCCTTGCAGTTCCACTGTCATATCCCAATATCCCTTCGTTGTCAGCTCTTTTACAGCCAACAATGGACCATTGTGGGCTCCACCTTTCCTGGGTCATCAATGCCGGCTCTAATTTGTTCTGTACGTTTTCACACCTCTCATAGAATCATTGAGTGATACAGTGTGGAAACAGGCCCTTCAGTCCAACGCCCAAACCAGCCAACATGTCCCAGTTACACTAAATTTACCCCAGGCTGGGAATTGCCCAATTCTGGACTAAGCTGATTTTGGAGCACAGTTTTGTTTTTCCATTTTACTTCGGAGTCACGTGAGTGACTACGTGAAGAACCCCGCTAGGACGAATGCGTGTCATATCGCTACACGCATTGCAACGAGTCACAGCAGGGGGAAGGACGTTCCCCTTAGCGGCAGAATTTAAAAGCCGGGAACAGCAGGTAAGGAGACTCTGCGTTTTTCCCACTTACCTTGCAGGTGGAAAGATGGACAGATCCACGAGAAGGAAGGCTGCGAAAAAGCTGGCGGGGGAGAACCGCAGAGTTGCGGGCAGCCAGCAGCAACAGCAGCAGACGACGGCACGCCAATCTCCCGAAATGGGAACAGCTGTGCCCGACTTCGCTCCCGCACTGGCCAAATCTACACCTCGGCCGGGCAGGAAAACGAAGCAAAAAACGGACCGAATGCCAGACTCCGATGAGTCTGACTTTGAGCAGCCGCGAGCGGCCAGTGCCCGTGAGCATTGGGGCCGGTTGGAGCGGCTGCAGGATCAGGAGCAGCCGCGAATGGCCTATGCCCGAGAGCATAAGAGCCAGTTGGAGCGGTTGCTGGAGGAAATACTCCAAAGTGGCAGGCTCCGGGAGATGGAGGCTAGCCACAGTGGGCAATTAATAAGCCCCACAGCAGTACCCCTTGTGGGGCTGCACAGTGTTTCTCCCTCATCAGAGGAGAGCACGGAGGGTCAATTCTGGGCTGACCCTGAAGAGGGTAGTGATCAACATACCCCCAGTATGCCTGGGGTGAAAGAAAATATGCTGGACATGGTGTCCCAGTTAATCCAACCAGACCAAACTGGCCAAGACCTGGAGCCGAAAATAGCGGCAAGCATTGACTACATGTCATTTAATCAACTGCAGGCACTGGCTCTATCAGACACCATGGCACGACATTTACCTCCAGGGAACTGCAAGTCGCTAAATGTTCCCAGTGTAAACCAGTGCATCTGGAAACATGTAGGGGCATCAATTAGAACCAGGGACTTAAAAATTCAGAAAGACCTAAAAGTCCTAAAGGCAGGAATTACAGCTTTTGCCCGCACATTGAAGGAGCAAAACATGACCCAAGACCACCAAGATACACTGGCTTTACTCTGCAATTCACAATACGAGTTGAACAACATCAGGAAAAGTGCTATCCAACCAGCTTTAGACCCCAAATTAGCCAGCCGCTGTAAACCTGGAACCGCCAATACTACTATTTGGAGGGGATTTACCAAAACTAGTCAAATAACTTGATGAAGAGGTGAAAACACTGGGGCTCATAAAAGCAGCAACCAAAAGCTACTACGGCCAAAAAATCAACCCTACGGATCCCCCAGTCGGCCAACACAAACCGGAGCAAGCGCAAAAACTAGGAACACCCAACATCGGTCTTTTTTAGGCCATGGCCCAGACCGACCGTCCTGGAAAATGCGCAAGCCTTCAACGCAAACCCAACAACAGACCCAGACAACGGCGCCTCAACGTCCACGGAGGATGCCGAAGAAATAACACACGTACCACTGGTAACCATGGAGGTAGGTGGGTCTGGTTCCTTAAGAATTAAAGGGAGCACGAAAGTTGGTGGGAGATTACGATATTATTTGGATGCATGGAACAAGATAACTACCGACATTTACATTCTAAGCAGTATCCAGGGTTATACCATAGAATTTATACAAAAACATAACCCTCCAGTACAACATGTACCGAACCGAATGTTCGTGCTTACAGGCATAGAAAAATTTAAAGCACATGCTGAACTACAGCGGCTATATAAAAAAGGAGTAATTGAACAAATCCAACACGAATCACAGGAATTTGTGTCCAATATCTTTATAAAAAACAAGAAAGATGGTGGTTGCCGCATCATCATCGATTTGACTACTTTAAATACCTTTGTACAATATATTCATTTCAAGATGGAAACCTTTGTTACTGCTAAGCAATTGATTTCCGAAGGCTTCTACATGGCAAGCATCGATTTAAAAGATGCTTACTATACAGTACCCATAAGGGGTGACCACAGATGTTATTTAAAATTCAACTGGATGGGTCAGTACTGAAAATACATGGCACTACCTAATGGGCTAACATCAGCCCCCAGGTTATTCACAAATGTTTTGAAACCAGCCCTAGCGTTACTGCGAAAACAAAAACACATGGTAATGGCATATCTAGATGACATATTTATTGTTGGCAAAACTTTGGAATTGGCTAAACAAGCAGTAACAGCCACAAAACAATTGTTTGAAGAACTGGGATTTATCATCCATCCAGTTAAGTCTAAATTAACGCCTTCAACAAAAATTGATTATCTGGGGTTCACTATTAACTCAGTTCTCATGTCAGTGACTTTGCCGAAAGAAAAGGTTACAGCCTTAAAAGAGGCTTGCAGCGAAATCATTGACATCACCAAACCATACATTAGACTGGTAGCTAGAATAATTGGGAAAATGGTGGCTGCATTTCCAGCCACACAATTCGGACCTTTACACTATCGAAATTTACAGAGAGCAAAAATAAGAGCACTCTAAATTAATGTAGCAGCGTAGTCCCACCTGCTTGCATTTTGCCCATATCTCTCTAAACCTGTCCTACCCATGTACCTGTCTAAACGTGTTTCTTAAACATTGCGATAGTCCCTGCCTCAACTACCTCCTCTGACAGCTCGTTCCATACACCCACCACCCTTTGTGTGAAAAAGTTACCCCTCAGATCCCTATAAAATCTTTCCCCCTTCACCTTAAACCCATGCCCTCTGATTCTCGACACCACTACTCTGGACAAGAAACTCTGTGCATCTACCCAATCTATTCCTCCCATGATTTTATACACCTCAACGAGATCAGTTGGGAAGAGTTTTATGCCTGAGAAAATATGTTACCAATAAAAAAAAATCCATCTCTACACTTGTAAGTTGCGCTTGCCAACGAGTGCTAAGATGCCAAGTATTGGGATAATATTGCTCAATTCTGGACTAAGCTGATTTTGGAGCAGTTTGGGTTTTCCATTGTTGCGCAAACATTTATTTAGTCTGCAGTGTTAACCTATTCAATGGTTCAATCAATTCATTGATACTACAGGTGCACAACCTTTTATCCGGTGTTCCGGAAACCGAAAAACTCCGAAAACCGGCCATTTTTTCCAGATGTCGTCTGCACACCAAAGCTCGCGTTTGGCGCCAAACTTGACCCGAAACGACCCACGGTCAACCCAGGTCTGTACTACTGTAGCGGCTGCCTCCTCCCCGGAGACCGGGAGACGCTTAAACATCTGTAAATCATTGCTTAAATGTTAGTCAGTTAGTTTGGAGGGCTTTTATGTGAAGGGGTAAACTTTAATTCTTAGTCCCCTACCTGGTCGGAGAGGCGGGGAGCGGTCAATGCCTTACCGGGTCGCCGTGCAGTGAGCTCCGCAGCGCTGTGGCCGCCAGCGGGCGGCGCCGGTTGTAGCTCCGACCCCGGCAACTCTACCCCTGGCTGCGAGGCTCTCCAAATCCAGCGCGGCCCGCGGCCGGACGCCCCAGCTCCGCGAATGTCGGGAGTCGGCGGCGTCGCAGCGCTGGGATACCAGCGGGGAGCGGGCAATGCCTTACCGGGTCGCCGTGCGGCAAGCTCCGGAGCGCTGTGGCCGCCGACCCAACGTTCGCGGAGCGTCGCTGGATTTGGAGTCGCGCAGCCAAGGGTAGAGTTGCCGGGGTCGGAGCTCCAACCGGCGCCGCCCACGGCCGGACGGAGCCCCCAGCTCCGCGAGGTTGGGAGTCGCCGACCAGGTAGGGGACTAAGAATTAAAGTTTCCCCCTTCACCCCTACTCCACCACCACCACATAAAATCCCTCCAAACTAACTGACTAACATTTATGCAATGATTCTCCCGGTCTCCGGGGAGGAGGCAGCTGCTCCAGACTTTTCAAGCCGCCCGCGCTACCTACCTAATCTACGCTAAAAATCTTCCATTCGGAAATCCGAAAATGTCCGAAATCCGACAAGTGTCTGGTCCCAAGGCTTTCGGATAAAAGGTTGTGCACCTGCCTATATTGTATATGTACCCAGGTGCAGTGAAATGCTTTGTTCTGCATACAGCACTGGTGGTCTCTGGTGCCGACTAAGTTACGAGTCCATCAAACTGTTTTATCTTCTTGTCGTAGTAGCCAGCCCCCCCCCCCCCCCCCCTTCCCCTCCCCCCCACTCCCCCCCCCCCGGCCCCACACCCCCACCCCCACCCCCCCCCCCCACCACCACCACCGGGTGGCCCCTTTGTTCAGACCAGAAAGCTAGATTCATGAGGCAAGGGCATCTTAGTTTAATCGTGGAAGATATGGGAGAGATCGAGGCAAGGTTGTGGTGGAAGTTAAACACCTTATAGTTCCTCTCCACAACCTGCTGCATTTAATCTGATGAGGACGAGGCTTCGAGAGGGAAGGCAGGGACAACTTCGAATCCAGCAGCAGAGTGGCTCCATTAATGGATTCATTCCACAGTGAGTTCAGTTCGGTAACACCCATCCCTTCGCTCCTCCCATCCATACCCTCTCTTTCACCTCTCACCCCCCCCCCTCCATACCCTCTCTTTCACCTCTCACCCCCCCCCCCTCCTCCCGCTCCCCTCCCCCCCCCCCCCCCCTCTCCTCTCCCCCCCACCTCTCCCCCCCCCCTGCCCCTCCCTCTCCCTTTCTCTCCCCTTCTCTTCCCCCCCTCCCCCTTCTCTTCCCCGCCCCCTCCCCTTCTCTCCCCCCCCTCTCTCTCCCCCCCCCTCTCCCCCCTCCATCCTCCCCTCTCTCTCGCCCTCTCTCCCCCCCCTCTCCCCTTCTCTCCCCCCCCTCTCCCCCCTTCTCTCCCCCTCCCCTTCTCTCCCCCTCCCCCTCCCCTCTCTCTCCCCTCCCCTCTCCCTTCTCCCCCCCCCTCCCTCCTCCCCCCCTCTCCCCTTCTCCCCCCTCCCTCCAAATATATACTCAACGTTTTCAATATGTATATATTGAGGAATACACGTATACACAACGAGCTTTTTCTGTTGTTTATCATATTGTTTGCATTGCACCTTCTGCTGTGCTGCTGCAAGTAACAATGTCAATGTTCGGCTACAGGCAGATGACAATAAAACACTGTCGACTCTGCTGCTCCACCTGCACCTATTGTCCGCTGTTTGTGGCCGGGTGTGAGTCCTGCAGGGGGCGCTAGGACTGCACACACGGGAGGAGGGGAGATGGAAGCGGAACCTTTCCCCGGGACATGTGGTGGAGCGGGGGACGGGTTAGGGTGAGACGGCCGGTGGGCGGCGGCGGTGCCCCCCGCTCTAGGGTCCGGGTGCGGTTGCTATGGGGGGCAAGAAGAAGGTGCGCGCCATCGCGGCGCTGGCCCGGCGGGTGCGGGAATACTGGGCGCAGCGGGACCGGCGCCAGCGGCGGGACAGCCAGCGGCTGGAGCTCGACTACGGCACCATGAGGCGGGTGGCCAGCGGCAAGCGGCTCCCGGTCCTCGCCCACCGCGACATCCGCACCGAGAGCCGCCTCTTCCCGCTGCTCGCCCGCCTGCCGCTCTTCGGCATCGGCCGCATGGTCACCACCAAGTCGTGGCTGCTGGCGCACGGCCCGGCCTGTTACTGGCGGGTGGACAAGGTCAGGGTGGACTACACGGCCCAGGTCAGTATTGCGTACAGTTTTGGTCTCCTAATCTGAGGAAAGACATTCTTGCCATAGAGGGAGTACAGAGAAGGTTCACCAGACTGATTCTTGGGATGTCAGGACTTTCATATGAAGAAAGACTGGATAGACTCGGCTTGTACTCGCTAGAATTTAGAAGATTGAGGGGGGTTCTTATAGAAACTTACAAAATTCTAAAGGGGTTGGACAGGCTAGATGCAGGAAGATTGTTCCCGATGTTGGGGAAGTCCAGAACAAGGGGTCACAGTTTAAGGATAAGGGGGAAATCTTTTAGGACCGAGATGAGAAAAACATTTTTCACACAGAGAGTGGTGAATCTCTGGAATTCTCTGCCACAGAAGGTGGTTGAGGCTAGTTCATTGGCTATATTTAAGATGTGGCCCTTGTGGCTAAAGGGATCAGGGGGTATGGAGAGAAGGCAGGTACGGGATGCTGAGATGGATGATCAGCCATGATCATATTGAATGGCGACGCAGGCTCGAAGGGCCGAATGGCCTACTCCTGCAACTAGTTCCTCTGGCAGCTCATCCGTCCCTCTGAGTGAAAAAGTTGCACCTCGGGTTCCTATTAAACCTTTTCCCATAAACCCATGTCCTCTAGTTTTCGATTCCCCTACCCTGGGTAAAAGACTCTGCATTCTCCCCATCAATACTGCCCTAATTTGACAAAAGGAAACAACTGACAATTTTGTCAAAATTGAGTTATTACTTGTTTTAGGGTACTTGAGATATGCTCTACACAATGGTGTGGTCAAAATAAATCTTCTCCGAGTACAATTTTCTTGGTTTCTTGGTCCTCCAAAATATTCCAAATGGAATTTAAACTGGAGGTGGTGAAGGGAGGGCTTAAAATATGAAATTTGAATATATTTATAAAATTTGAATATATTTATACCAGAGAAGAAATTCCATCACAGAGAGCTGAAAGAAAAACACGTTTTCCTCATTTAAAAGAAAACGCCTTTTTGTCAGTTGCTTCCTTTTATCAAAGTAGGGCAGAATACCCCTCATGGTTTAATACACCTCTTCGCCTCCTGCGCTCCAGGGAATGAAGTCCTGGCTTTCCCTACTTCTCCCGATAACTGCTATCAGGATTCGAGGTCCTCGAATCCTGGAAAAATGCTTGTAAATCCTCTTTTTGGTGGCAAAAACGGGAAAGCAGACTATTATCTAAATGGTGGCCGATTGGGAAAGGGGGAGATGCAGCGAGACCTGGGTGTCATGGTACACTAGTCATTGAAGGTAGGCATGCAGGTGCAGCAGGCAGTAAAGAAAGCGAATGGTATGTTAGCTTTCATTGCAAAAGGATTTGAGTATAGGAGCAGGGAGGTTCTACTGCAGTTGTACAGGGTCTTGGTGAGACCACACCTGGAGTATTGCGTACAGTTTTGGTCTCCAAATCTGAGGAAGGACATTATTGCCATAGAGGGAGTGCAGAGACGGTTCTCACCAGACTGATTCCTGGAATGTCAGGACTGTCTTATGAAGAAAGACTGGATAGACTTTGTTTATACGCTCTAGAATTTAGAAGATTGAGAGGGGATCTTATAGAAACTTACAAAATTCTTAAGGGGTTGGACAGGCTAGATGCAGGAAGATTGTTCCCGATGTTGGGGAAGTCCAGGACAAGGGGTCACAGCTTAAGGATAAGGGGGAAATCCTTTAAAACCAAGATGAGAAGAACTTTTTTCACACAGAGAGTGGTGAATCTCTGGAACTCTCTGCCACAGAGGGTAGTTGAGGCCAGTTCATTGGCTATATTTAAGAGGGAGTTAGATGTGGCCCTTGTGGCTAAGGGAATCAGGGGGTATGGAGAGAAGGCAGGTACGGGATACTGAGTTGGATGATCAGCCATGATCATATTGAATGGCGGTGCAGGCTCGAAGGACCGAATGGCCTACTCCTGCACCTAATTTCTATGTTTCTATGTTTTCTTGCTTTTCGACATTTGGTCGGTAATGGTTTAATCTGTGATACCCTGATAAAAAAACAACATGAGAAATTTGAGTCTTCTCGCCCTCTTTAAGCATTTTGATAGCACCACATCACACTCACAACTCACAAATCTTCTTTTCACATCTGGTATTGCGTGCCCCTGTAATAAAATAAAATATCATTACTTATAGTGTCATAGGATCATAGTCATACAACGTGGCCCCATCTACACTAGTCCCACCTTGGCCTATATCCCTCCAAACCTATCCTATTCATGTACCTGTCCAAATGCCTCTTAAACGATATGATAGTATGTGCCTCAACTCCCTCCTCCGGCAGTTCGTTCCATACACCCTTTGTGTAAGAGTTTCCCCTCAGGTTCCTATTAAATCTTTCCCCACCACCCCCTCACCTCACCTTAAAGCACTCGTTGCTGCATAGTTTGTGTTCTAGACTTCATTGATGAAGTTTGAATCAGGAAATTGTACAATCAAACCTCACACCATCTATCGCTTGTTGGAGGTCCTTAATGCCACCTCCACTCCCTCGCTCCACAAAAGCAACAGAGCCGCACAGCGACGAAACTGCCTCACAGCGCCAGAGAACCAGGTTCAATCCTGACCTCGGGTCCTATTCCCAGGACTTTATACACATGGAGCCTTAGTGTCAGACTTGTTCAATCATATTTAGCATCCAAACGTCGTGAACCATCGTACAAATGATTGCAGACACAACGCCAGAGAACCAGGTTCAATCCTGACCTTGGGCGCTGTCTGTCTGCGTGGAGTTTGCACGTTCTTTTAAGATTTAACATTTAAGACGGGCTTGCATAAATGTTTAATGCTGCTTTGGCACAGTGATGGGTTGATACAAGGAACCGCAGACACTGGTTTACAAAAAAAATACACAAAGTGCTGGAGTAACTCAGCGGGTCAGCCAGGGTGTGCGGAGAACGAGGATAAGCGGAGTTTTGGGTCGGGACCCTTCTTCGGACTGAAGTACTGCAATTGAGTTACTCCAGCACTTTGTGTCTTTCTTTAATGATTTTTAACCAGGTACTTGATGTTTTACAAAGGACCAGTTTTGCGCCCCACAAGAGTTTGTATTCCAATTTATTGGACCCCATTTTCCTTAATATGGCGAAATTTTTCCACTCAATATCTCTGCCTATTTTCATAGAACATTTTTACTTTATGTCATTCACCAACATTTACGTATATCAATTCATCTGCAGGACATGTAATTGGCACACAAGACGATACTTTTAAACATGTTTTACAGGTCAGCATGTGTTCCTAATTACAGAAGGTCAAACAATATCCATTTTACCTTTTGAGAGGTTACTAATATTATGGTTAAGTCCATATATTTCTGCTCTCTTTGAAATACTTTCTTGCACAAGAAATAAAAGTGAGTTCTGAGTAGATTATTAAGAGATACAGTACAAGCTTAATAAACCATGGTAACCTGGGTTGCAGAAATAAACTTAAACTATGCAGCCAAGATCAAGTAATGCTAGAGAATTTTAGGTCAATGACCATATCTTTAATATTAATTTAACTGCTGGGTACAGTAACGTCTTCAAACCAATTATTTGATATCATTAGTACTTCTTGTTCAACAACAATCAGAAGTTTAGCAAAAGCAGACTAAGAAACAAAAACATTTGTAAGAATGTTTGGAAGAAGACCTTTTATGGTTAGATCCCTTGCTTGCTGTGAAAAGATGTGATTTTTGAATAATGTGCAGATGCTGGTTAGACCCATAAAACTGGAATAACTCGGCTGGTCAAACAGCATCTCTGGAGAAAAAAGAATGGGTGGCATTTTGTGTCGAGACCCTTCTTTAGACCCTGAGGATCTGAAGAAGGGTCTTGACCCTAAACGTCACCCATTCCTTTTCTCCAGGGATGCTGTTTGACCTGCTGAGTCACTCCAGAGTTTTGGGTCTATGATATTTGAATAATTGCATTGTTGAAACAGTAACAAGTTCTTCCAAACAGTCTGCATGTTTATGCTCTTTTGGAGTGCCCAGGCCCAGTTTGGATATGATTACAGTTCTTTCTCCTGGGTACTAAATGCCCTTTTCACCACTCATCATGTTCTCCACAATAAACTCAATGAATCAAAACAATTGTGAGTGTTGTACACGGTATTATCTTAATGTTCTAACTGTGCCTCTACACAACTCGTTCATTCATAGCATCCATGTTATGAGATCAGTCTCAAGGACTAATAAGAGAATCAAATTCCATTGAACATTAGATTGCAAGCGTTTCCATCATCTCGCCTCCTCCAGCACATTGACGCAAGCCCATTACTTATGAAGCGTACTAATAATGTCAGAGTCATAGTGTGGAAACGGGTCCAACTTGCCCACACCGACCAACATGCTCCATCTACACTAGCCCCAACGGCCTGCATTTGGTCCATATCCCTCCAAACCATGTACTTGTCCAAATGTTTTTTAAACTTTGTGATAGTACCTGCCTCAACTACCTCCTCGGGCAGCTCATTCCATATACATATCACCCTCTGCGTAAAAAAAGTTGCCCCCTCAGGTTCCTATTAAATTTTTCCCCCCTCACTTTAAACCAATGTCCTCTGGTTCTTGATTCCTCTACTCTGGGCAAAAGACTGTATTTACCCAATCTATTCCTCTCACTATCTTATGCACTTCAATAAGATCACCCTTCATCCTCCTGTGGTCCAAGGAATAAAGTCCTAGCCTGCTCAACCTCTCCCTACAGATCAGGCAACTTCACCCTATGTTTGATTAGCAGATAGGTGGACCAAGGATAGAGATTGAAAGGAGACAAAAGGGTGTCAGATATTAAATGATTAATGTTTAATGTTTTATGTGTCATTCCTAACTGTCACTGTATGTAATGTTGTCACTTGTGCGCGGAGCACCAAGGCAAATTCCTTGTATGTGAATACTTGGCCAATAAACGTATTCATTCATTCATAAGGAGAGAAGGGGAGTGAAATGTAAAGTCAGAAGGTGGGATGTCGACAGGGGTGGATCGAGGGGGAAAGAGGGGCAGAATTGTGGGAGAAATGAATATGCACCAGGGTGGAGGAGTACCACAGCAAAAAGAGGAACGGGAAGGGGGTTGTTACTGAATCAAGGGCCAGAAGCAGGTCAGTAAGATAAGACAGGCATACAGACAGACAGTTTGAAGAACGGGTCTCGATCTGAAACATCATCCATTCCATCTCTCCAGAGATGCTGCCTGTCCCACAGAGTTACTCCAGCATTTTGTGTCTATCTTCGGTGTAAACCAGCATCTGCAGTTCCTTCTGACACAGTACGATAAGACATTTCATCACCTGGGTGGGCTATGTGTGTCATGTGACCCCCTGCAGTTTTCAGCAAGTACCCATTACTATTCCCTGTCTTGGACTTCTTAGAGATACAGCAAGGAAACGGGCCCTTCGGCCCACCTAGTCCGTGCCGACCAGCGATCACCCATAATCCAGTTCTAACCTACACACTGGAGATAATTTTTCCGAAGCCAATTAACCTACAAACCCACACATCTTTGGAATGTGGGAGGAAACCAGAGCACCCTGAGAAAACCCACGCAGGTCACAGGCAGAACGGGCAAACTCCGTACAGACAAGCATCCGTAGTCAGGATCGAACCCGGATCTCGGGCACTGCAAGGCAGCAACTCTACCTCTGTGCCACCCTAAATTTACAAATTGGTGCTGAAACCAGAGTTGAACCAGGAACCTCACACACTATCAATCAGGTACCAGGACCTGGTCAATGATGGACAAAAAGGTCAATGATAGCTTCCAAACATATGAACTCACCAACTATTGAGTGTTGGGTTCAATTGGAAGACAATGATGCACGCGTGTAATACTGGCTTCTGATATTTGTTGGGCCTGGCTTATTTGCTAGTTTCCGGATACACTGCATACTTCAAGCCTCTCGCAGTCCCACCTCCCGATGATTGTTTCCTGCAGTGCGATGCCCCCTTTCAGTATTATCTTGTCAGATACTCACTACACTCATCTTGGTGTTTCTTTGGCTTTGTTGCAATACCAGTTGTAGGTGTGAGACTTGGGACGACAACCAACAGCCTCCGCTTTCCTATAACAGCAGTCATGATTAAAGCAGCACCTTAAGGAGCAAAGAAGGAAGAGATGAAGGAATCAGTAAATAATTGACTGGGCGCTTTGTTTAACGTGAGAATGACGAGGGACAAAACACGTTGTTAAACGGCTCAGCAGTAGATAATTGTCATTGGGGCCAAAGGTATAGAAGTGTGAAAACGCACACCTCCAGATTCAGGGGCAGTTTCTTCCCAGCTGTTATCAGGCAACTGAACCATCCTATCAACAACTAGAGAGCGTTCCTAAACTACTATCTACCTCATTGGAGACCTTCGGAATATCTTTGATTGATCTTTATTGGCTTTATCTTGAACTAAACGTTATTCCCTTTTTCATGTATCTGTACATTCTTAATGGCTCGATTATAATCGTGTATTGTCTTTCCCTGACTGGTTAGCACGCAACAACATTTTTTTACACCACCTCGGTACACGTGACACTAAACTAAACACAACAATTTGTCCATTTCTTTCCTTACGATGCAAGCCAAGCAAAACAAATGGGAAGCGATCCTTTGTCCGTTACCTTTGTGTTTCAAGATTTTTAGCGATGCTGCCTAACCCACTGACTTACTCCAGCATGTTGTGTCTTTTTTTTGTAAACCAACATCTGTAGTTCCTTTTACACGTCTATCCCTTGCCTAGCTTTGTCCTGCCCCCACCTCTCTTCCAAATTTCTCTCCCCTGCTCTAAAATCAGTCTGAAGAAGGGTCCTGACCAAAAACATCACCAATCCATGTCCTCCAGAAATGCTGCCTGACCCGCTGAGTTACTCCAGTACTTTGTGTCTTTTCCTGTATCAGCCATTGTGGCTGAAAGCATCATCATAATAGTTTAGGGAAATATGGATGCAGTTTAATAGAGCAAGATCATTTCAAAAACAGAATATCATAAGTGATAGTAGAATTAGGCCATTCGGCCCAATCAAGTCTACTCCACCATTCAATTATGGCTGATCAATGTCTCCCTCCTAACCCTATTCTCCTGCCTTCTCCCCATAATATCTGACACCACTCTCTAACTAAAGAAATTTTTCCTCATCTCTTCCCTAAAAGAATGTCCTTTAATTCTGAGGCTCTGACCTCTAGCCCAAGACTGTCCCACTAGTGGAAGAGTATATCCTATCCAAGGATGGATATAATTGTCTTGGAGCTGATGATCAAGTTTTTAATAGACTGATTCCTACTAAGAAACCTTCACGCTAAAAGGAAAGGTTTCACCGTATGGTATCTTCAGGTGAACCTTTCAATATGGCTGGTGAGTTTTGCTTGCAGTTACTTGCATTTAGAGGACACAGGAATTTCAAACAATGTTTATTCCAATGCAGAGAATTCTTCTAGATACATGATTATATCCCAACATTTGCAGACCAGATGACTTGTTTACATAATTACATACAAATACAATACTAATCTTCTCTGGAGTTTAGAAAAACAGTGTAGGATAGAGATAACATTACAGAACTAGTAGTCCAGAGGCCTAGAGCATTGATTAAAAGGTAAGAATTCCAATTCTGTCATGATTGCTTCTAAATTTAAACCAAATTAGTATCAGAAGTGGTGACAAAGCAACTAGTGGATTGCACTGAGCAGCGGAAAGAAGTATTGCCTTACTGCAGAGTCTGTCAAACCAACTGTAGTTTGATCAAACCACAACTACTTTAATGGCCTAAAAATCTATTCAGTGTTTAGGGGTGAAACGAGGAGACATTTCTATGCAGAGGATAGACACAAAATGCTGGAGCAACTCAGCTGGCCAGGCAGCATCTCTGGATAGGTGATGTTTCGGGTCGAGACCCTTCTTCAGACAGAGGGTCAGCGGGGAGTGAAATGAGAGATATGGAAGGGTAAAGTGTGAAAACGAGAGATCAAAGGGTACTAAGTTCATGTGTAGGAATTTACAGAGGCCAATTAACCTACTGACCCGCACGTGTTTGGGATACGGGAGGAGACTGGAGCATCCCGTGTGGACCATACGCGGCCTGCAGGGGTACGGAGCGGTGGAGCAGCGATGGAGGACCAGATTCATCCCACAGAGTGGTGAATCTCTGGACCTCTCTGCCACAGAAGGTAGTTGAGGCCAGTTCATTCGCTATATTTAAGAGGGAGTTAGATGTGGCCCTTGTGGCTAAAGGGATCAGGGGGTATGGAGAGAAGACAGGTACAGAATACTGAGTTGGATGATCAGCCATGATCATATTGAATGGCGGTGCAGGCTCAAAGGGCCGAATGGCCTACTCCTGCACCTATTTTCTATTTTTCTATGACTCCAACGGCTGAACTAGGCCAGACTGACCCTACAATGCTGCCATGACAACGGGCCTTCACAGGCAGGTTAAGAAACACTGCACTTACAGCAATCGGGTCTTGAGAATGGCGCCAAATCTGGCCGACTCTTGTACACTGTCTCCATGCACTATTTCTGTACGCTTGTACTGTATCTAAGATGCGCTTATGCAAAGAAGTACAGAACTGCATGCAAAAATGCATTTCACTGCCTCGGTAGATGTGGCAATAAAGTAACATTGAACCACCCGGAGGAAACCCACGCGGTCACAGGGAGAACGTGAAACCTCACGTACACAGAGCAGATAGGACCTTGTGTTCTATCAACCAATTTCTGTTATTTGCACGTTACGAGTTTATTTATTCTTGTGTGTATATATTTATATCATGGTATATGGACACATTAATCTGTTTTGTAGTAAATGCCTACTATTTTTTCTGTGTGCTTAAGCAAAGCAAGAATTTCATTGTCCTATACAGGGACACATGACAATAAACTCACTTGAACTTGAAAAGGCTGCCAGCATCATCAAGGACCCACACCATCCTGGCCACTCACTCATCTCCCCGCTGCCTTCAGGTAAAAGGTACAGGATCCTGAAATGTGCAACATCCAGGTTCAAGAATAACTGCTTCCCCACAGCCATGGGGCTATTAAACTCAACTCAAACAATACTCTGATCATTAATAGTCCATTAGCACTTTATCTGTTTATTTATGTGTGTGTATATATATATATATTCTTGTCCGGGAACATTATCATCTAGTTTGGGAATTGCTCTGCCAAGGACAAGAATGCTCTGCAGAGAGTAGTGCGTTCGTCCAAACGCACTATGGAAACTTCACTTGCCCCCCTGCAGGAACTATACATCAGGAGGTGCAACTCCAGAGCCAACAATATCACGAGAGACCCCTTCCACCCATGCAACGGACTGTTCCAGCTGCTATGGTCAGGCAAACGCCTCCGTTGCCATGCGGTGAGAACGGAGAGGTTGAGAAGGAGTTTCTTCCCAGAGGCCATTTGGACTGTAAACGCCTATCTCACCAGAGACTAATTCTACTGAACGTTTTTCCTTCCATTATTTATTATGTAAAAGAATATGTGTGTTATGATTGAGTTTATAGTTTGTTTGGTTGTTTGTCTTTTTGCACAAAAGTCCGCGAGCATTGCCACTTTCATTTCACTGCCCATCTCGTATGTGTATGTGACAAATAAACTTGACTTGACTTGATATTCATTGGTATATGGTTACACTGATCAGTTCTGTTCTGTATTTATTTATGCCTACTTTTTTTTTTCTTCTGTTGTGCTGAAGCAAAGCAAGAATTTCATTGTCCTATCTGGGACACACGACAATAAACTCTCTTGAATCTTGAGAGTGCTTTGGCAAAAGAGGAAGTAAAAAGTATCTATAAAAACGAACAGAGCAAACAACATTCCAAATCCATGTTCCTTTTACAATCTGAACAGAAGGGACTGATCTTTTAAGATTCATTCTCCGGTTAAATTTTGTACTGATTAAATGTTTTGATTGTGACGTGCAAGTCACTCGGTGTGAAAGGCCTTAATGGCCTTGAGTGAATCATGCAGATCATTGCTTCAGCTTGTATTACACTGCCCCGCTATCATACATTGAAACGTACCGACCGGATAGTGATAGGCTTGGATAGTTTGGACGTGGAGAGGATGTCTCCAATGGTGAGGCAGTCTCGGACCAGAGGGCACAGCCTCAGAATCCAAGGGTGTACCTTTAGAAAGGAGACGAGGAGGAATTTCTTTAATCAGAGGGTGGTGAATCTGTGGAATTCATTGCCACTGATGGTGGTGGAGGCCAAGCCATTGGGTGATTTCAAGGCGGAAATTGACAGATACTTGATTGGTATGGGTGTCAAGGCTTATGGGGAGAAGGCAGGAGAATGGGGTTGAGACGGAAAGATAGATCGGCCATGATTGAATGGCAGAGTAGACTTGATGGGTTAAATGGCCTAATTCTACTCCTATGATTTATGAAATTATGGACTTCTTAATCAAAGTGTAGTTCATGGCAACAGGACAAAATTCACCGCCTTGCACCCCAATGGATATATGGAAATAAATGCAAAGAGTGCAGGGGCATTGCAGTGGAGACGACAATTTGTTCTTCATTAATGTTGATTTTTAGATCATTAGTGGGTGTCGTGACTACAATTTCCTGTGATCCTTGGTTCGCAGGATGCAAAGTGAACGTATTTTTCTGTACAATATATATTTTTTGGTTTATTTCCGTTGATTGTCATGTGTACCGAGGTACAGTGAAAAGCTTTTGTTGCTGACTCCTTATACTGAGTTAAATCAAAGCTAGTTTCATGCTCAGACATAATTAACAATTCACAATAGGCATCGATGTTTCTCTACCGGGGCCTCACAACATGGCACTGTATTGCCACAACGGAAATTGGGCCATAACGCATATCTCATTTGGTATTTCTGCCTCTTTAAGCAATTTGTTAACTCCACATCACAGTCACAATTCTTCTTTTGACATCTGGTATTGCGTGCCTCTGTAATAAAATAAAATATCATTACTTATAAGGTCATAGAGTCAAAGAATCAAAGAACTCAGAAACAGACACTTCGGCCCAACTTGCCCGCACTGACCAAGATGCCCCATCTACACCAGTCCCATCTTGGCCCATATCCCTCCAAACCTATCCTATTCATGTACCTGTGCAAATGCCTTTTAAAAGATAAGATAGCACATGCCTCAACTCTCTCCTCCGGCAGCTCGTTCCATACACCCACCACCCTTTGTGTAAAAGAGTTTCCCCTCAGGTTCCTATTCAATCTCCCCACCTCACCTTAAAGCACTCACTGCTGCACAATTTGTGTTCTAGACTTCATTGATGACATTTCAATCAGGAAATTTTACAATCAAACCTCACACCATCTATCGCTTGTTGGAGGTGTCATCCTTAATGCCACCTCCACTCCCTCGCTCCACAAAAGCAACAGAGCCGCACAGCGACGCAACTGGTGTTCTGCTGCCTCACAGCGCCAGAGAACCAGGTTCAATCCTGACCTCGGGCCCTATTCCCAGGACTTTGAACACATGGAGTCGTAGTGTCAGACAGCACGGAAACAGGCCCTTCAGCCCAATGCCTATGTGCACCAGGATACCCTATTGAGGACTAGCTCTAGACCAAAGGCAGTGGCTTTGCCCCCAACAGTTCTACTGACTCAGTAACGCACAGATTTGTATTCTGCATTATTTTGTCTAAGTGTGCACCCGTGAATGTTGGAGCTTTTCCTGAAGTAGTTCATGTTTCCATTGATTCACATTTCCTTCAGTTGGTGGCAACCCTTGTTCAATCATGTTTAGCATCCAAACGTCGTGAACCATCGTTCAAATGGTTGCAGACATGCACGGTGGTGCGGCTCATAGAGCCACTGCCTCACGGTGCCAGAGAACCAGGTTCAATCCTGACCTTGGGCGCTGTCTGGCTGAGTGGAGTTTGCACGTTCTTTTAAGATTTAACATTTTAGACAGGCTTGCATAAATGTTTAATGCTGCTTTGGGCACAGTGATGGGTTGATGCAAGGAACCGCAGACGCTGGTTTACAAAACAAGTACACAAAGTGCTGGAGTAACTCAGCGGGTCAGCCAACGTGTGTGGAGAACGTGGATAAGCGGAGTTTCGGGTCGGGACCCTTCGTCGGACTGAAGTACTGCAATTGAGTTACTCCTTCACTTTGTGTAGCAATGTTACAAAATTTTGAAATTTAAAAAATTAAGTCTGCAATTTATCCCATCAGATAAAGCATAACAATAAGTTTAATTTGACACCTAATTCACTTTCATATCTCCAGTAATAAAAAAGTTATGGCCATTTTCATACTGGGAAATTAGCATCTTGTTCCCTATTGATTTTCTATGGACATAACAAAAAAGCTGTGATCGTGGACAGTCAAAAGCCCATAACCTTCTTAAAAATTAAGAGAACTGAATGAAATTTTCAGTTATCATAGATTGAAGCATTCTGAAACAAATATAAAATAATCTTACTTGGATGACCTGAAATTAAAGCATATAATTAGTTAGTTACCCAATTGTAGCTAATTTCAAACTTCAATTACTAGATCTAAACATCTATCCATTACTTAATAAATAATTACATTTTTAAATAGCCCAAGTGTCCAAATAATATTCACAAATAATTCACAATAAAACATGATTTTTAAATCTCATTTACATTAATTTATAGGCCAAATGGAAGGAATTTAGTGTTCAATTGCTGTAAATTAAGGTCAATTTAAATCAGCTTTCTAGTGGGTTCCTGTGAACGCGCTGGTTTCGAACGTTCACATTGCGCTGGATTTGTGCCCTCAAGTGCCCAGAAAAATACTGCGGGATATAAAGAGCCCAAAATGAACTACTCGCTATAGAAAATTTTATATACAGGGTTATATACAAGCCCCATTTAATGTAAAAATAAGGTACATACCTTTAATTGTTTGCTTTATAAAACCCTGGGGCTGCGAGAGGTTGCGGGTTGAGAGAGTGATTTTTAAACTACTATAACTATTATACAAGGCCATAAAAACTAATAATACCTTTTGCGACGGGGTCTTTCAGCGATTTTCCGTTAATGATTTGCTAGGCTGAACATTTTCGATTGCAACAGCCTAGTAAAAATCGCGTTTTAAACCCGCCCCCTCTAAACAGCGCCAAAATCGCGCACACGGGGTAGGGCAGATGCTCAGCCACGATTCAGGTAGGCTTTGTAACATATCTACTTTGTGTCTTTCTTTAATGATTTTTAACCAGGTACTTGATGGTTTACAAAACACCAGTTTTGCGCCCCACAAGAGTTTGGATTCCAATTTATTGGGCCTCATTTTCCTTAATATGGCGAAATCCCACTCAATATCTCTGCCTATTTTCATAGAACATTTTTACTTTATGACATTCACCAACATTTACGTATATCAATTTATCTGCAGGACATGTATTTGGCACACAAGACGATACTTTTACTTTTACACATGTTTTACAGGTCAGCATGTGTTCCTGATTACAGAAGGTGAAACAATATCCATTTTACCTTTTGAGAGGTTACTAATATTATGGTTAAGTCCATATATTTCTGCTCTCTTTGAAATACTTTGACTTGCACAAGAAATAATAGTGAGTTCTGAGTAGATTATTAAGAGATACAGTACAAGCTTAATAAACCATGGTAACCTGGGTTGCAGAAATAAACTTAAACTATGCAGCCAAGATCAAGTCATGCTGGAGAATTTGGGGTCAATGACCATATCTTTAATATTAATTTAATACAGTACTTCTTCAAACCAATTATTTGTTATCATTAATACTTCTTGTTCAACAACAATCAGAAGTTTAGCAAAAGCAGACTAATTAAAAAAAAACATATGTTCGTAAGAATGTTTGCAATTGAAGGTTTAGAAGAAGCCCTTTTATGGTTAGATGCCTCAGACAGCTTGCTGTAGAAGTGTGAAAATATGTGATTTTTGAATAATTTGCTGATGCTGGTTTAAACCAAAGATAGACCCAAAATAGACTCTTCAGGGATTGAAGAAACGTCTTGACCCGAAACGTCACCCATTCCTTTTCTCCAGGGATGCTGTTTGACCTGCTGAGTCACTCCAGTGTTTTGTGTCTATGATATTTGAATAATTACATTGTTGAAACAGTAACAAGTTCTTCCAAACAGTCTGCATGTTTATGGTCTATTGGAGTGCCCAAGCCCAGTTTGGATATGATTACAGTTCTTTCTCTTGGGTACTAAATGCCCTTTTCACCACTCATCATGTTCTCCACAATAAACTCAATGAACCAAAACAATTGTGAATGTTGTACGCGGTATTATCTTAATGTTCTAACTGTGCCTCTACACAACTCGTTCATTCATAGCATCCATGTTATGAGATCAGTCTCAAGGACTAATAAGGGAATCAAATTCCATTTTACATTAGACTGCAAGCGTTTCCAATCATCCCGCCTCTTCCAGCACATTGACGCAGGCCCATTACTAATGAAGCGTACTAATAATGTCAGTCATAGTGTGGAAAAAGGTCCAACCTGCCCACACTGACCAACATGCTCCATCTACACTAGTCCCACCTGCCTGCGTTTGGCCCATATCCCTCCAAACCATGTACTTGTCCAAATGTTTTTTAAACTTTGTGATAGTACCTGCCTCAACTACCTCCTCCGGCAGCTCGTTCCATATACATACCACCCTCTGCGTAAACAAAGTTGCCCCTCAGGTTCCTATTAAATCTTTCCCCCCTCACTTTAAACCAATGTCCTCTGGTTCTTGATTCCTCTACTCTGGGCAAAATGAAATTGACAAAAGGGTGTCAGATACTAAATGATTAATGTTTAATGTTTTATGTGTCATTCCTAACTGTCACTGTATGTAATGTCACTTGTTGGCGGAGCACCAAGTCAAATTCCTTGTATGTGAATACTTGGCCAATAAACGTATTTATTCATTCATAAGGAGAGAAGGGGTGTGAAATGTAAAGTCAGAAGGTGGGATGTCGACAGGGGTGGATCGTGGGGGAAAGAGGGACAGAATTGTGGGAGAAATGAATATGCACCAGGGTGGAGGAGGGGCACAGCAAAAAGAGGAACGGGAAGGGGGTTGTTACTGAATCAAGGGCCAGAAGCAGGTCAGTAAGATATGACGGCATACAGACAGACAGTTTGAAGAAGGGGTCTCGATCTGAAACATCACCCATTCCATCTCTCCAGAGATGCTGCCTGTCCCACAGAGTTACTCCAGCATTTTGTGTCTATCTTCGGTGTAAACCAGCATCTGCAGTTCCTTCTGACACAGTACGATAAGACATTTCATCACCTGGGTGGGCTATGTGTGTCATGTGACCCCTGCAGTTTTCAGCAAGTACCCATTACTGTTCCCTGTCTTGGACTTCTTAGAGATACAGCAAGGAAACGGGCCCTTCGGCCCACCTAGTCCGTGCCGACCAGCGATCACCCATAATCCAGTTCTAACCTACACACTGGAGATAATTTTTCCGAAGCCAATTAACCTACAAACCCACACATCTTTGGAATGTGGGAGGAAACCAGAGCACCCTGAGAAAACCCACGCAGGTCACAGGCAGAACGGGCAAACTCCGTGCAGACAAGCACCTGTAGTCAGGATCGAACCCGGGTCTCGGGCACTGTAAGGCAGCAACTCTACCACTGTGCCACCCTAAATTTACAAATTGGTGCTGAAACCAGAGTTGAACCAGGGACCTCACACACTATCAATCGGGTACCAGGACCTGGTCAATGATGGACAAAAAGGTCAATGATAGCTTCCAAACATATGAACTCACCAACTATTGAGTGTTGGGTTCAATTGGAAGACAATGATGCACGCGTGTAATACTGGCTTCTGATATTTGTTGGGCCTGGCTTATTTGCTAGTTTCCGGATACACGGCACACTTCAAGCCTCTCGCACTCCCACCTCCCGATGATTGTTTCCCGCAGTGCGATGCCCCCTTTCAGTATTATCTTGTCAGATACTCACTACATCTTGGTGTTTTACTGGCTGTGCTGCAATACCAGTGGTAGGTATTAGACTTGGGACGACAACCAACAGCCTCCGCTTTCCTATAACAGCAGTCATGATTAAAGCAGCACCTTAAGGAGCAAAGAAGGAAGAGATGAAGGAATCAGTAAATAATTGACTGGGCGCTTTGTTTAACGTGAGAATGACGAGGGACAAAACACATTGTTAAACGGCTCAGCAGTAGATAATTGCCATTGGGGCCCAAAGGTATAGAAGTGTGAAAACGCACACCTCCAGATTCAGGGGCAGCTTCTTCCCAGCTGTTATCAGGCAACTGAACCATCCTATCAACAACTAGAGGGCGTTCCTAAACTACTATCTACCTCATTGGAGACCTTCGGAATATCTTTGATCGGTCTTTATTGGCTTTATCTTGAACTAAACGTTATTTCCTTTTTCATGTATCTGTACATTCTTAATGGCTCGATTATAATCGTGTATTGTCTTTCCCAGACATTTTTTTACACCACCTCGGTACACGTGACACTAAACTAAACTCAACTCAACAATTTGTCCATTTCTTTCCTTACGATGCAAGCCAAGCAAAATAAATGGGAAGCGATCCTTTGTCCGTTACCTTCTGTGTTTCAAGATTTTTAGAGATGCTGCCTAACCCACTGACTTACTCCAGCATGTTGTGTCTTTTTTTTGTAAACCAACATCTGCAGTTCCTTTTACACGTCTATCCCTTGACTAGCTTTGTCCTGCCCCCACCTCTCTTCCAAATTTCTCCCCCCTACTCTAAAATCAGTCTGAGCAAGGGTCCTGACCAAAAACATCACCAATCCATGTTCTCCAGAGATGCTGCCTGACCCGCTGAGTTACTCCAGCACTTTGTGTCTTTTCCTGTATCAGCCATTGTGGCCGAAAGCATCATCATACTAGTTTAGGGAAATATGGATGCAGTTTAATAGAGCAAGATCATTTCAAAAACAGAATATCATAAGTGATAGTAGAATTAGGCCATTCGGCCCAATCAAGTCTACTCCACCATTCAATTATGGCTGATCAATGTCTCCCTCCTAACCCTATTCTCCTGCCTTCTCCCCATAATCTCTGACAACACTCTCTAACTAAAGACATTTCTCCTCAACTCTTCCCTAAAAGAACGTCCTTAAATTCTGAGGCTATGACCTCTAGCCCAAGAATCTCCCACTAGTGGAAGAATATATGGATATAATTGTCTTGGAGCTGATGATCAAGTTTTTAATAGACTGATTCCTACTAAACCTTCACGCTAAAAGGAAAGGTTTCACCGTATGGTATCTTAAGGTGAACCTTTCGATATGGCTGGTGGGTTTTGCTTGCAGTTACTTGCATTTAGAGGACACAGGAATTTCAAACAATGTTTATTCCAATGCAGAGAATTCTTCTAGATACATGATTATATCCCAACATTTGCAGACCAGATGACTTGTTTACATAACTACATACAAATACAATACTAATCTTCTCTGGAGTTTAGAAAAACAGTGTAGGATAGAGATAACATTACAGAACTAGTAGTCCAGAGGCCTAGAGCACTGATTAAGAGGTAAGAATTCCAATTCTGTCATGATTGCTTCTAAATTTAAACCAAATTAGTATCAGAAGTGGTGACAAAGCAACTAGTGGATTGAACTGAGCAGCGGAAAGAAGTATTGCCTTACTGCAGAGTCTGTCAAACCAACTGTAGTTTGATCAAACCACAACTACTTTAATGGCCTAAAAATCTATTCAGTGTTTAGGGGTGAAACGAGGAGACATTTCTATGCAGAGGATAGACACAAAATGCTGGAGCAACTCAGCTGGCCAGGCAGCATCTCTGGATAGGTGACGTTTCGGGTCGAGACCCTTCTTCAGACAGAGGGTCAGTGGGGAGTGAAATGAGAGATATGGAAGGGTAAAGTGTGAAAACGAGAGATCAAAGGATACTAAGTTCATGTGTAGGAATTTACAGAGGCCAATTAACCTACTGACCCGCACGTGTTTGGGATACGGGAGGAGACTGGAGCATCCCGTGTGGACCATACGTGGCCTGCAAGGGTACGGAGCGGTGGAGCAGCGATGGAGGACCAGATTCATCACACAGAGTGGTGAATCTCTGGAACTCTCTGCCACAGAAGGTAGTTGAGGCCAGTTCATTCGCTATATTTAAGAGGGAGTTAGATGTGGCCCTTGTGGCTAAAGGGATCAGGGGGTATGGAGAGAAGACAGGTACAGAATACTGAGTTGGATGATCAGCCATGATCATATTGAATGGCGGTGCATGCTCAAAGGGCCGAATGGCCTACTACTGCACCTATTTTCTATTTTTCTATGACTCCAACGGCTGAAATAGGCCAGACTGACCCTGCAACGCTGCCACGACAACGGGCCTTCAAGAAACACTGCACTTACAGCAATCGGGACTTGAGAATGGCGCCAAATCTGGCCGACTCTTGTACACTGTCTCCATGCACTATTTCTGTACGCTTGTACTGTATCTAAGATGCGCTTATGCAAAGAACTACAGAACTGCATGCAAAGATGCATTTCACTGCCTCGGTAGATGTGGAAATAAAGTAGCATTGAACCACCCGGAGGAAACCCACGCGGTCACAGGGAGAACGTGAAACCTCACGCACACAGAGCAGATAGGACCTTGTGTTCGGCTTAAAGCCGTGGAGTAGCTTCATCCCAGGACCTGCTGGCTGGGTGGTGGGACCGATTTGTGGGCCAGAGCTGACACTGATATGTTTGTGTGCCCTATTGGTTTTGGAGGCGTGTCCCAAAGATCCTATAGCAGAGCAAGATAGGCTACTCCTGCTAAATGCAATGGACTGACGTGTAGTACGCCATGGAGGGGATCATGGGCATTTTTCCACGCCCATTTTAGCAACCTGCGCCTACCTAACCCGACCCGACTCGCACTGTAATCAATGTTGCGGGGCAACAGATTGTGTTGGTTAGATTCATAAATCTGTCAGTTCAAACTTCTTGTCAAGAATAAAATTTGATTTTGGTAATTGTCTTTTTTAATGTTTTTTAAATCATTTCTTTTTAAATGGCTCACAAGCCGTGTTTGAGTTGATTTTGTAGTAACCGGAACCGACCCGACTCGCAGGGTAATTGACAGGGGGGGGGGATGTTTTGTGCATGATATAGGGTTAGATTCATAATTCTGTTAGTTCATAATTCTATTGATTCTTGTTAAAGAATAAAATGTTTAAAAAAAACACACATACATGAAAATTATATAAATGTATATAACACACACAATTATATTTCTTCTAATCCAATAATGAACTTTATTTCAGACCAGACAAGGGACATTAAATAAGAAATTGTAAATAAGAAACATTGTAAACCTCCCTGCAACTTCACACACACTAGGCTTATCTCCCCCGGCACTCTCTCGCCTGCCCCCTTACTACAATGTCCCCGCCCCCCCCCCCCCCCCCCCCCATACTCCCCCCCCGCCCCTCTGGCCGGCCCCGGGACCCCAACTCCTGATCTCTCCCCGCTGCCCCGGGAGGCCAAAATCACCCATGAATCCCCGCTGCGGATCCAACTTTGGCCGGATCTTGCAAGAAGGCGGAACTTTGATGGTGTCCGGAGGCTGGTTGCTAAAATGAGGCATAAAATCACCCATGAATGTGCCCATGGGGGCACTTCACGTTTGTGTAAGAGTAACCCATCTTGCTCTGCTATAGGATCTTTGGTGTGTCCCACCAGTGAGGAGGTATGTTGTAGGCAGGTATGTGGCAAGTATTCTGTGATCTGGGGGGCAGGATGTTCGTGTACAATGCTGTTTCTGTCAGCTACTTTAGAGATAGCGGGGGAAACAGGCCCCTCGACCCACTGAGTCTGTGCCGACACCTTGTACACAGGCACTATCCTACACACTAGGGACAATTTAGAGAAGCCAATTAGTCTACAAACATGCACGTCATTGGAATGTGGGAGGAAACAGGAGCAGCTGATGACAACCCACACGGTCACAGGGAGAACATGCAAACTCCGTACAGACAGCACCCGTAGACAGGATCGAACTGGGGTATGTGACGCTGTGAGGCAGCCACTCTACCGCTGCAATTATATATAAAAGAAAGTTTGGGAATCTTCCTCACCAATCTGTGCTGTCCCGTGGCCAGCCTCGTCCCCCGAGTCCACAGTAACAACCGTACCCTATGTAGGCGAATATTCGCCCTGTGCCACATTTAAGCACAGCACCCAGCTGCCAGCTGCTTTGTAGGTTCGCATGGCCAGGTGTCGTAGGCACTGGATAAAGATCACAAACACAATTACATCGTCACATGATGACAATTAGTTTAATTTAGTTTAGTTTAGGGGGTGTGAGGGCGTGACCAAGAACGAAGGTGGGCGACCCGGCGGGAGGGGCCAACTGGAGAGAGGCGGAGATAAAACTTTTCAGGAAAGAACTGCAGATGCTGGTTTAAAATGTTGCAGTAACTCAGCGGAGAAAAGGAATGGGTGACGTTTTGGGACTCTTCAGTCTGAAGAAGGGTTTCAACTCGAAACGTTACCCATTCCTTCTCCCCAGAGATGTTGCCTATCTCGCTGAGTTAATCCAGCATTTTGTGTCTATCTTAGATAAATCTGTTCAATGAACTCGTTGTAACTTAGTCGACACCAGCAACTCTTGTGTACAGCCCAGGTGAGGACTGCTGTATGGTTTTTACCCAGTTGTATGCAGAACAAAGCATTTCACTGCACAGGGGTACATGGACAATAAAGTGTCATTCAATTGATTGAACCATTGAATAGGTTAACTTAACCTACGCTGCAGACTAAAGCCAATAAAATTTTGCACAACAATGGAAAAACAGAACCGTGCTCCAAAATCAGCTTAGTCCACGGCAGTCGGGTTACACGCGATAAACTGCAGGTAGGCACTTACCATTGTTTCCATCGTAGCGGGCCCGTTAAAACCCGCTGAGATTGTCAATTTTTGCGCTGTAAATAATTATGGAAATCGGGATAAGCGTGAGAGACATTTAGCATACTTCAGAATTCCAAAAGTGAGGAGAAATGACGGTAGATAAAACGAGAGCTGAAGGGACAACAACAGCCAGAGTGCTTGGCGAACATTGGCCGTTTGCTCACTGCATTTCATCAACAGTAAGGCATTATTTGTGTTTTTTCTTGATTCCTTTGGCATCTAAAAAGTTTCAGAAGTGATAAATCTGGCTGTAATTTTTTTAAATCGCCCATGGTTCTCGTGGGTTTTTACATACAAAATGAAAACGCATCTGAAGAAAAATTTACAGCCAGATTTATCACTTCTGAGAATTTTTAAATACCAAAGGAATCAAGAAAAAACACAAATAATGCCTTACTTGATGAAATGCAGTGAACAAACGCGATAATTCCCAATATTTTCAATGTTTACCAAGCACTTTAGCTGCTGTAGTCCCTTCAGTTCTCGCTTCTCTATACCTTCATTACGCTTCACGTTTGGAATTTTAATGTTGGGTACATGTCCCTCACACTTATCCCGACTCCCAACATTTTTTTTCCAGCGCAAAAATTCAACATTTTGGCGGTTTCTAGCAAAGATTTTATAGCGGAGCAAGATAGGCTACTCCTGTGAAATGCAATGGGCTGATGTGTAATACGGTACGGAGGGGATCCTGGGCATTTTTCCCCGCCCATTTTAGTAACCGGAGCCTACCTGACCCGACCCGACTGGCAGTGTAATCAATGTTGCGGGGCAACAGTTTGTGTGTGTGATTATAGGGTTAGATTCATAATTCTGTCAGTTCATACTTCTTGTCAAGAATAAAATTTGACTCTGGTAATTGTCTTTTTTAATGTTTTTTAAATAATTTCTTTTTAAATGGATCACAAGCAATGTTTGAGTTGATTTTGTAGTAACCGGAACCGACCCGACTGGCAGGGTAATTGACATTGCGGGGGAAGTTTATGTGTGTGATATAGGGTATCATAATTCTGTTAGTTCATAATTCTGTTAATTCTTCTTAAAGAATAAAATGTTTATAAACACACATACATGAATGTGATATAAATGTATAGAATCATAAAACACACACAATTATATTTCTTCTGATCCAATAAAGAACTTTATTTCAGACTAGACAAGGGACATTATATAAGAAACATTGTAAACCTCCCCGCAACTTCACACACTTTAGGCCTTAATTAGACATTAGAAATGTCTCCCATCCATTCCTTCCACGGATGCTGCCCGACTTGCACAGTTACTCCAGCGCACTGTGTTTTATTGCTGTGAAAATCAAGTTCAGCTTATGTTAGTCTTCATTCCCAGTTTTAAAATCAAAATTTGGGAACATTCAGTTATCAACCAGTTATGTCATCCATTTGAGAATTTCTCCATTATTGTTGACAACTCCGGTTGAAGACCTGCCCAGATTATGCTACAAAATGCATCCTCTTTTTCTTAGTTATCAACTTCCTTTTTCTAATAGAACTTTAAACGCAGCATCATTTAGAAGTATTGTATCTCGTAGCAGTCTTAGTCATCAATTCTCACCGGATACATAAGTTATAGGAACAGAATTAGGCCATTCGGCCCATCAAGTCTACTGCGCCATTCAAACATGGCTGATCTATCTTTCCCTCTCACCTGCCCTTATCCCCATAGCCCCGGACACCCGAACTAATCAAGAATCTGTCAATCTCCACCTTAAAAAATATCTATTGACTTGGCCTCCACAGCTGCCTGTGCCGACAAATTCCACGGATTCACCACCCTCTGACAAGAAATTTCTCCTGATCTCTTTTCTAAAGGTGTCCTTTTATTCTTATTCTAGACTCCCCACTAGTGGAAACATCCTCCCCACATCCATTCTATCCAGACCTCTCTCAAGGTAAATCAATAAATTGAAACCAAAATGAACAAAGTCAATTACAAGTCAATGAATATTGATTTCTCTAACTTCAAGTAACAGTATTTCATATTTTGCTTGGGCAGCTTACAGCCCAGTGGTATGAATATTAATTTCTCTAACTTCAAGTAACCGCGACATTCCCTCTCTCTCCATCCCTCCCCCTAAGTCACACCAGCTTTTCCTTTTCACCCCAAACAGCTAACAATGGCCTGTTTCCTTCATTGTCATTACTTTTTTTCCATAACTTTCATTCATTGTTCTTGATCTCTCTAAATCATCATTAATATATCTCTTGTTTCCCTTATCCCTAGCTAGTTTGAAAAAGGATCTGGACACGAAACGTCACCCATTCCTTCTCTCCAGAGATGCTGCCCGCCCTGCTGAGTTACCCCAGCATTTTGTGTCTATCTTCGGTTTAAACCAGCATCTGCAGTTTCTTCCTGCACAAAGAGTCACGTAAACGTGCTTTACCTGATAGTGCTACAAGCAGCCAGAAGAGTGGGGAATCCATGTGAACACAGGTAGCTCTAGGTTCACACTGAGGATAAGGAGCTGCCGGACCTCTGGTTTTCTCAAGTGTTTTTGAAGTAATGCCAGCCTCTTCAGCCCTCCAGGGACATCATTTCCTGAAAGCAAGCATGCAGTAACAGCTCTGTTCCAGTCATATTTTCCAATTGCCTGGAGGGACACTGCCAATGGCACAGCTCACAGCCGCAAAGATTCTGGTGCAGAGCCATATATTGGGGAAAATAAATTGTAAATCCTAACTTGTGCAATACAGGGTTATTTAAATCTATCTTTCCTGCACTGATACAAACCCATCTGTGTGTCAGCACACGTGTTAGATTCAGATTCTCGTCACATGCACCAATTCAGGTACAGTGATATTTGAGTTACAATACAATACGATGCAGCCATCACTGGCATCGCATCACTCCAGTCCTCAAACAACTTCACTGGCTTCCCATCTCCCACCGGATCACCTACAAAATCCTGATCCTCACCTACAAAGCCCTCCACCATCTGGCCCCCCCCATATCTCACTGACCTCCTCTCCCCCTACCAACCCTCACGGTCCCTCAGATCCACATCATCCGGTCTCGTCTCCATCCACAAGTCCAACCTCCGCAGTTTTGGGGACAGAGCCTTCTCCAGGGCAGCTCCCAGGCTCTGGAACTCCCTCCCTCAACTGATCCGCAATTCCATGTCCCTCACCATCTTCCAGTCCCGCCTCAAGACCCATCTCTTCACCTCTGCCTATCCTTAGCCCCACGTCCCCCTCCCTTTTCATCTGTGCTTGAATTGCCTCACACAGAGAGTGGTGAATCTCTGGAACTTTCTGCCGCAGAGGGTAGTCGAGGCCAGTTCATTGGCTATATTTAAGAGGGAGTTAGATGTGGCCCTTGTGGCTAAGGGGATCAGAGGGTATGGAGAGAAGGCAGGTATGGGATACTGAGTTGGATGATCAGCCATGATCATATTGAATGGCGGTGCAGGCTCGAAGGGCCGAGTGGCCTACTCCTGCACCTAATTTCTATGTTTCTATGTTTCTATATGCCTCATATTGTGTTTTGAATTGAATTCTGTCTTTAATTTGTGTACTAATCATGTCTCTACTATTTATTTCATTCCGCTTACATGTTTTTCCTCTACTTGCTAAATTTTTGTAAGGTGTCCTTGAGGCTCTTGAAAGGCGCCCATAAATAAAATTTATTATTATTATTATTATACAATTAAAAGAACACTAGACTAAGTGTTCCCTTAGGTCCCAGCATCACACAAGAGGGCTGGTCCCCCAACGCAATATTCCACCTCTCCACCAATTCCAATATTGGTGGCCAGTGGGGGGGGGGGTGTAAAGAAGTCTCAACAACACATTGTCTTAACTGTAGCTTTTATTAACTGTTCACATAATTGCTATACTAGCTGTACGTGGTCTGTCACCGGAGCTAGAGAGAGAGACACCAGGGAGGGAGCATGCAGTTATACCCCTGATAAGGGGAGTGGTTAAGGGTGGTAAGGTCACTATGTTAAAGGCACATGCACTAGCCATCTACATCCTTCCTCTTGGAACAAAGCAATATAACAGTGACAGGGCGACCACGTCTCATGCGCTACAAGCAGGCATACAATGATTACAGAGCTAAACGAAATCCCCGTATCGAACCGGCGGCTTGACCAGCCTGCCAGACCGGGTGCGATGCTCGCCACCTCCTCCCCCTGCAGGAACAAGAGCGGCCGGGGCCGGGGCAGGCGAGCGAACCGGGGATACAGGGGGAGATGCGGCAGGAGAAGACACAGGAGCGGGCGATGACCCAACCGCCGGTGGGGTAGAGGGAGAACGAGGGGTGGGAGGCGGAGACGGTGGCGTAATCAACGGTGAAGGGAGGGATCGGGGCATCCGTGGGACGGCAGGAGCGGAATCCGGCAAGGGAGGGGAGAAGGGAGCAGCAGGCGGAGGTGGAGGCTCGTTAACGAGCAGCAGATGCTGGCGGGAACGGCGGTAAATGACGCCGTCGTGGTCAACCAGGTAAGACCGCGGTGAGCCGGCATCGCCGACCATCGTGGCTAGCTTGTAGTGGCCAGAGGTAGTCTGCATCCGGACGATCTGGCCGGGAAACAGAGGCGGCAGGGGGCGGCAGGACTGGTCGTGGGAGCGCTTCTGCGAGTCGTGCTTGGCGGTGATACGCTCCTGGACCATGGCGGGTGGGAGAACAGAGGGAGCAAGGGCTTGTTGGGCAACAGGGAGGGGGGGGCGAGTTCTGCGAGACAGCAGTCGTTGTGCCGGCGAACCCAGGGCAGGGTCGCGGGAGATGTTGCGGAGATTGAGGAGGGCCAGGTGGAAGTCCGACTTGGACAGCCGACAGTGCTCCAGCAAACCCTTAGCACTGCGGACTGCACGCTCCGCCAGGCCGTTGCTTTGCGGGTACTCAGGGCTGCTGGTAAAATGTTTAAAGTTCCACTGAGAAGCGAAACGCTGGAACTCGGCACTGGTGAACTGGCTGCCGTTGTCAGATTGGAGGCGAGCAGGGGAGCCAAAAGTGGCAAAGTGGCGACGCAGCCTCCCGATGACAGCCGAGGAGGAGAGAGAGTGGAGTTGGTCGACCTCAAACCAGTTAGAATAGGAGTCGACGAGGACCAGGAAGTGCTTCCCACGCCACTCGAAAATGTCAGTAGCGACCGCCGTCCAGGGGAGATCGGGGGCAGGTTGTTGCAGCAGCGGCTGACGTTGTTGATGTGGAGCCAAGCTGTTGCAAGAAGGGCAAGCAGAGACCCACTCCCGGATGTCGTTGGCCATGCTGGGCCAGTAGAACTGGCCCTGGGCGCTGGACAGAGTGGCCTCGGCCCCAGGATGACCGTTGTGGGCAGACTGAAAATAGGCAGCCCTCAGTGATTCGGGCACTACGACCTTGTGCCCCTTAACCACCACGCCGTCGTGCAGGACGAGCTCATCGCGGACCAGGAAGTATGGGACTATACTGGCCGGCAAGGAGGAGCGGCGATCAGGCCAACCCTGGATGATAATGTCGGACAGTAGCTGCAGGGCAGGATCCTTGGCAGTGTGTGAAACGAGGGACTGCATCTGCTTTGAAGGCACAAAGTTGACATTAAGTACCATTAGGTCCGACGACTCGTATGGGTGGCGGGCAGAGGATGGCAGAGGGGCGCGGGACAGTGTGTCGGCAACGAACATGTCCTTGCCTTTACGGTATACGATGGTGAAAGTAAACCGTTGCAGCTGCAACATCATACGCTGCAGCCTGGAGGAAGCAGCGTGGATCGGCTTGTTAAGAATGGTTACTAGCAGCTGGTGATCGGTCTCAATCGTGAAGGTGTTGCCCAGAATGTAGTCCTTGAACCTCGAGCAAGCAAACACCACAGCAAGGAGTTCCTTTTCAATTTGAGCGTAGCGCTGCTCGGCAGGGGTCATGGTGCGGGACGCATAGGACACAGGCATCTGCCGGCCGTCGTGGAGCTGCAGGCAAGCGGCGCCGAGACCAAACTTGGAAGCGTCACAGGTGAGAACAATGGGGTGCTGCAGGTCAAAAAACTTGAGTGTGGGGGTACTGACCAGCCGGGACTTCAGGACGTCAAAGGCGCGTTGGTGTTGTGGGAACCAAGCCCAGGCAGTGTCCTTTTTAATGAGCTCCCTCAGGGGCGCACTCAGTTCGCTGAGGTCAGGGATAAACTTCCCCAGGTAGTTCACCATGCCCAGGAAACGCTGCAGAGCGGGCACATCAGTAGGAGGGGACATTCCAGAGACGGCAGCAGTTTTCTCCGGGTCGGGCTTCAGCCCCGAGGCGGTAAAAACATGGCCCACGTAAGTGACTTCTTTAACTCGGAATCGGCATTTCTTCGGGTTGAGTTTCAGATTGATGTCCCGGGCCCGATCCAGGACTTTACGGAGGTTCAGGTCGTGTTCAGCCACGTCCTTGCCACAGACCAGGATGTCGTCAACGATGATGGCACACGGCAGACCGGCGAACAGCTGCTCCATGGTCCGCTGGAACACCTCACTGGCAGAGTTAATGCCGAATAGCATGCGCAGAAATCGAAACCTTCCGAAAGGCGTGCTGAAAGTCGTCAGGTAGGAAGAACGTTCATCTAACGGTATCTGCCAGAAAGAGCTCTTGGCATCGAGGACCGAAAAAACAGTGGCCGGGCCAACCTGTGCGGCGACGTCCTCTACTGTGCGCATCGGGTAGTGCGGGCGTTTGATGGCCAGGTTCAGGTGTTTAGGGTTGATACAAATGTGAATCTCGGATTTGTCCTTCTTTGCCGCCACCACCATGGTGGAGACCCACCGGGTGGGCTCGCTCACCTCTTTCAGGATGCCCTTGGAGACCATGTTCAGTAACGCAGACTTCACCTTGTCCTTCATGGCGAAGGAGACGCGGTGTGGCGGGCGGATCACAGGCTCTACGCTGGAGTCGACAGCAATCTTGTAGCAGCTGGGCAGCTTGCCCAGCCTGTCATCAAAACGGTCAGGGTATTCACGCAGGGGGTCCATGAGGGTCTGCACCTGATGGATGTCATGGTGAAAGGAGACCAAACCGAGGTCCTGGCACGCTCGGGCGCCCAACAGGGTCACGTTGTCGGAATCTAGCAGGTAGAAAGTGAGGGGCCGAGAGGCCTCCAGGACCTTGCAGTGCAGAGTTGTCTTTCCCACAGGAACGAGTACGGCTCCCCCATATGCATGCAGGCGGGAGTGGGCAGCAGACACTTTCTCACCAGACCTTATCTTACGAAACAGGCTTGTTGACATAACATTCGTAAAAGCGCCTGTGTCTAACTTAGCTGAGAAGCTCGTACCATTGACGGTCACACGGACAGAAGGGTTAGCAACCAAAACATGAGAGTCTAGAAGCGAAAACACGCTGGCCTCCCCTTCGGAGGAACTGATATCAGAGAGGGTGAGATCATCAGGCAGGTGCTCTGAGCCAGGCACACTATCAGCTTGAGCAAGGTTGACCGGCACTCTCCGAAAAGGGGGGGCTTGATTCCCGCGGGCTCGGCAGGCTGCAGAAAAATGATTTAGCTTTCTGCAGAAATTGCAGGTCTTCCCCAGGGCAGGGCACACATTGAACTGATGGATAGCAAAGTTGCAGTTGGGGCAGCGGCGAGCGACGCCGGACTGGGGTGGGGGAGGACCCTGTTGCCGCCGCGGGGCAACGTTTCTTGGGTGGCCGGTGGCAGAGGCTAAGTCGACATGAGTGTCCTCGGGTGGCAGGGTAGAGGCGACAGCCTCAGCCATGAGTGCGGCGTGTAGAGCCTCATCCAGAGAAAGTTCAGGCTTTCTGAGAAGTTCTGCTCTCAGTTTAGCATCGCGGAGGCCGTATACAAGGATATCACGAGTCACCTGTTCGGGGGTCAGGGCATCAAGGCGGCAGCGCCGAGCCAGGTGCCTCAACGCGGCGATGTAGTTAGTGACGGACTCGTCAGCGCTCTGCCGACGGCCAAACATTTTGAAACGCTCCAAAATAGAGTTGGTGGGAACATCACACAGGGCAGTGAACTTAGCAATGAGACATACCGGGTCGAGGGCACTCTCACCAGCAGCATACACAAACGACTCGGACCGTTCCAGGGCGTCGGGACCGGCCAAGTTGAGGAGCAGAGATGCACGCGTCTCAGCAGTGGCAGCAGGGTGGGCGATGGTCACATAATGCTGAAAATCACGTCGGAAGACATCCCATCGATGGGCAATGTCCCCATCAAATACAAGCGGGTCGGGCTTGCGGCACGAGTTGGCCATGGCACGAGGGAAGGAAACAGGATAAGGGTACTGGGGTATAAAATAAAAGAAAACCGGCAAACAGGAGGCGCAGGGTCTCACAGCTGAGACACCATGTAAAGAAGTCTCAACAACACATTGTCTTAACTGTAGCTTTTATTAACTGTTCACATAATTGCTATACTAGCTGTACGTGGTCTGTCACCGGAGCTAGAGAGAGAGACACCAGGGAGGGAGCATGCAGTTATACCCCTGATAAGGGGAGTGGTTAAGGGTGGTAAGGTCACTATGTTAAAGGCACATGCACTAGCCATCTACAGGGGGGAATTTCGTCTCCCTCGCGGCCTAACAGCATGGATTGGAGCGGCCTTTCCAGGAGTCGGACCCGGAGCCTCAGCAGCAGGCGCAGCGTGGACTTTTCCATTGCGGAATGGGCGAACCCTTGCCGGGGGTCGCCAGAGAGAAGTGCTCCGATCGCTGGCCTGGTGGGGCTGTGGTCTGCGGAGCTTCCAGCTGCGGGCGTGGAGTGGACTTACCATCCGGCATGGGATTTGACGTTGATGTGGGATAATGCTAGTGCACAGTCTGAGGATTTCTAGTTTAAAGATACAGCATGAAAACAGGCCCTTCAGCCCACCAAGTCCACGCCGACCAGTGATCCCCATACACTAGTTTAATCGTACACACTAAACACAATTTACAAAGGCCAATAAACCTTCAAACCTGCATGTCTTTGGGATGTGGCAGGAAACCGGAGCACCCAGAGAAAACCCCCGCGATCACAGGGAGAACGTGCAAACTCCACACAGACAGCACCCAAGGTAAGGTCATGTCTCTAGTGTGTGAGGCAGCAACTCTACTGCTGTGCTACCTGACATAACACTTTCCTGCATTAATGGCTATTAAGACTGGTGTATCTGATAATTATAGTGATAACTAGATTAAGTGGGACCCGTTGGGTCCCAGCATCACACGGGAGGGATGGTCACCCAACGCAGTATTCCACCTCTCCACCAATTCCAATATTGGTGGCCAGTGGGGGGGGGGGGCTTTCTGGAGTGCTACTATGGGTGTTGTGGTCTGAAGGGACTGGTTTCCAGAGGGCTACTATGAACAGTGTAGACTAAGTGGATTCTTGGGGTGAAAGCTCAGTCACTCAAGCCTGATGTGCTGGCAGCTCACTCTCGGATGGTGGGCTGGCAGTTGGCTCACGGCTATTCCTTGAAATTCCATTCCAAGCAGGGTGCAAGGACACCAAATTCAGGTGCGGTTTCCTACCATTTCAAGCAGAAAGATGCCAATACACACATATAACAATTCACAAATGTTATTGGCTGCTGTACATCAATATAGAATTATTGAATCATACAGCGTTAGTCCCACCTGCCTGCATTTGGCCCATATCCCTCTAAGCCTGCCCTATCCATGTACCTGTCTAAATGTTTCTTAAACATTGCGATAGTCCCTGCCTCAACTACTTCCTCTGGCAGCTCACCTCATACACCCACCACCGTTTGTGTGAAATAGTCACCCCTCAGATTCTAATAAAATCTTTCGCCCTTCATCTTAAATCAGTGTCCTCCGGTCCCTACTCTGGGCAAGAGACTCTGCATTTACCCCATGGGTTCCCAACCATTTAATCGTCCCGTTTATCCCTGGCAACTTTAATAACACATAACAATGTTATTTCACTTATTTATGAACAACTAATGATGTCCAAACACAGTCAGTCAATGAGAAGAAATATGTACAATTCCAGAATCAACATATTTACCCCCGGGGGTAAATTTACCCCAGGTTGGGAATCCTTGATCTGCCCGATCTATTCCTCTCATGATTTTATACACCTCTATGAGATCAGTTGGGAAGATTTTTATCCCTGAGAAAATCTGTTAACATTCTAGCTCAAAACCTACACCACGTTTTACAATTTTGACCTTGCCACCACTCCAATTAACCTCCAACCTGTCCCTTTGGTGGAGTGTGGGAGCAACCAAAGATCTTGAGAAACCCACTGCAGTCCGGGGAATAACTACACTCCTACAGATCAGCACCTCCGTAGTCGGGACATAGAACGTCGCCGTGTCTCCTATCTGCATTCACTGTAATGGAACAACTCGACCGCTGCTCTATTCCACTGACCCTTTATTGTCACATTACCCAGTGCAGTGAATTGCTTTGTCCCTGGGTGGCCGGTGGGGGGGACACCCCGGGGTCAAAACCATAACAGCATCCCTCCACCTGGCTTACACAGTGTCGGCAC
>NW_026575575.1:0-41719 GCF_028641065.1 Leucoraja erinaceus
CTGCAACTCACCTCTAATGGCAAGAGGCCTCCTCAGATTGTGAGACCAAAACTTTACGCAATACTCCAGGTGTGTATCTCACCAGACCCTGTACACATAATCATGTGCAGTGAAATGAAGTGGCAATGCTCGCGGACTTTTGTGCAAAGACAAACAACCCAACAACCAAACAAATTACCCAATCATAACACCATATTCTTTTACATATAAATAGAAGGCCAAACGTTCGTCGAAGTTAGTCCCTGTTGGATAGGCTGTGACAGTCCCAGTGCCCTGTGAAGAAACTCTTCTAACCTCTTCCTGTTCTTCAACCGCATGGCAACGGAAGGCCATGAATAAAAGAATACAGCTTAATTTGAAAAGGATGATAGAATCTCCACTGTGTCATCACTGTGATGGATGACTATAAAATTCTGTCAGTGATGGACAAAAATGCTGGAGAAACTCAGCGGGTGCAGCAGCATCTATGGAGCGAAGGAAATAGGCAACGTTTCGTCCCGAAACGTTGCCTATTTCCTTCGCACCATCATGGATGCGAAACCTCCTTTTGGTCGCCTGTGGTTGGGGCCTTGAGTTGCCGTAGTCGCTGCTACGGACGGCCCGATGTACAGGCCGTCTCGTCGGGATGATCGAAGCTTCGACCGGGGGGATGGATGGAACAAACCCCGCGGCTTGGACTGCCCGAATCGGCCACTTGCTTATTGTACTGTTTTCAGTGGCCTGTGTTTTGCGGCAGCAAGTAACAATGTCATTGCCCTATATAGAAGACACTTTCAACTCTTGACCCTTAGCCCCTGGCTCCCGATCCTTGGTTCTTGACCCTTGGCTCTTGATCCTTGGTTCTTGACCCATGGCTCTTGACCCTTGGCTCCTGGCCTTTAGCTCTTGAAACTTGACCCTTAGCCCTTGACTCTTGACCCTTGGTTCTCAACCCTTGGTTCTTGACCCTTGGTTCTTGACCCATGGCTCTTGACCCTTGGCTCCTGGTCTTTAGCTCTTGAAACTTGACCCTTAGCCCTTGACTCGTGACCCTTGGTTCTCGACCCTAGGTTCTTGACCCTTGGTTCTTGACCCATGGCTCTTGACCCTTGGTTCTTGACCCTTGGTTCTTGACCCTTGGTTCTTGACCCATGGCTCTTGACCCTTGGTTCTTGACCCATGGCTCTTGACCCTTGGCTCCTGGCCTTTAGCTCTTGAAACTTGACCCTTAGCCCTTGACTCTTGACCCTTGGTTCTCGACCCTAGGTTCTTGACCCTTGGTTCTTGACCCATGGTTCTTGACCGTTGGCTCCTGTCCTTTTGCTATCGAAACTTGACCCTTAGCCCTTGACTCTTGACCCTTGACTCTCAACCCTTGGTTCTCGACCCTTGGTTCTTGACCCTTGGCTCTTGATCCTTGACCCTTGTTTCTTGTCCCTGGGGTTCTTGACCCTTGATCCTTGGCCTATGGCTCTTGACCCTTGGCCCTTGACTAATACAACTAAAACTAAAGACTTCCGCATTCGCAGGTCCCGCCCCCCCCTCGCACACGCCATTGGTCAATCAGCCAGATCCAGGCGCCACCAGGTCCCCGCCCCCACCTCCCTCTTCCCGCAGCCCATTGGTCGCGGCCCCGTCCGTCAGCCGAGGGGTTGGGGGTGGGAGGGCGGCGATTGGTGAAGGCGGCTGTCACTCTCAGTGGGGAGGAGGCGGGGCTGGAGTGGGGAGGAGGAGGAGGAGGGAGGTGATTGGCGGCGGCGACTGTCACTCAGCCGGCCGGAAGGGGGCGGGACTTGGTGTGCAGTGGGCGGGGCTGGAGTGGAGAGGAGGAGGGCTGGTGATTGGCGGCGACGGCTGCCTGTCAGCCGGGCGGAAGGGGGCGGGACTTGGTGTGTAGTGGGCGGAGGTGGAGGGGGGGGGTGGTGATTGGCGCTGGCGACTGTCAGTCAGCTGGCCGGAAGGGGGCGGGACCTGGATGTAGACATGGTGTGTAGTGGGCGGGGCTGGAGTGGAGAGGAGGAGGGGAGGGAGGTGATTGGCGCTGGTGACTGTCACTCAGCCGGCCGGAAGGGGGCGGGACATGGTGTGCAGTGGGCGGGGCTGCAGTGGAGAGGAGGAGGGAGATGATTGGCGCTGGTAAATGTCACTCAGCCGGCCGGAAGAGGGCGGGACATGGTGTGTAGTGGGCGTGGTGGCTATAGGAGGAGGAGCGCGTCGATTGGCGGTGGCGGATGTCAGTCATCCGGGCTGAAGGCGGCGATTGGAGGAGAGGTGGGGCGGAAGGGGCGGGACGTGGGCGGGAGGTGAGGGGGGGGAGGGGGCTCGAATGGCGTCGTCGCTGCCGCCTTCCCCTCCCCCCCCTCTCGCCCGTCGTGTCCCGCCGCCGCCGCCGCCGCCGCTGAGGTGATCCCCGGCCTCCCCTCCCCACCCTCCCCGCCGCCATGGAGGCCGCGCACAAAGCCAAGGGCCGGCTCCTCGTCTCCAACGCCCTGGACGCCAAGGACGAGTTGGAGGAGGTAAAAAACAAAAATGGATGGGGACGAGGTGGGTCGGGCGGCCGCCTGAGGGGCGCCGGCGGCGGGCGGGCCGACTACTACCAGTCCCAGGCTCCAGCACCCCACCCGGGCTAGGCCGCGGCGGGAGCATTAAAACCTTCAGCGTGGCCGGGTTTAAAAACCAATTATCTCTCACGGCTACAACAGAGATATATATATCTATAGATAGATATAGATAGATAGATATATATATAGATATAGATATAGATATAGATAGATATAGATAGATAGATAGAGATATAGATATATATAGATAGATATATAGATAGATATAGATAGATAGATAGATAGATAGATAGAACAGAGATATCTCTATATAGATATATAGATAGATAGATAGATAGATAGATATATATATATCTCACGGCTAGCACAGAGATATATATATAGATATATAGATAGATAGATAGATATAGATAGATAGATAGATATATATATATATATATATAGATATATATCTGTGCTTGCCGTGAGAGATCATTGATACATATAGATAGATAGATGTATTATTCTGTGTATGTATATATATATATATATATGTATATATATATATATATATATATGTATATATATATATATATGTATATATATATATATATATATATATATATATATATATATATATATATATTATTATTCTCTGTATATATTATTCTGTCTATATATATATATATCAGCCACTTTTATTTAATAATAGATATATATATTATTCTGTGTATATATATATACTTTGTATATATACTGTGTATATATATATCTTTATTTAATAATAGATATATATATTATTCTGTGTGTATATATATATACACAGAATAATATATATATCTATTATTAAATAAAAGTGGCTGATATATATATATATATAGACAGAATAATATATATAGAGAATAATATATATAAATTATTAAATAAAAATTAAATTAAATAAAAGTGGCTGTCAAATATATCTATATATATTTAGATATATATACAGAATAATCTATATTATTAAATAAAAGTGGCTGTCATATATATTTAATAATATATATATATATACAGAATAATCTATATTATTAAATTAAAGTGGCTGTCAAATATATATATCGATATCTATATATATATATATCTATATATATATGTATACACACACACACACAGAATAATATATATATTATTAAATGAAAGTATATATATATATAGATATATATACTTTCTATATATATATACTGTGTATAGATATATATATATACACAGAATAATATATATATTATTAAATAACAGTGTATATATATATAGATATATATATCAAAGGTATTCAAAGGTATTTTATTAGCCACATTCACATACACCGAGGTGTAGTGAAGTGAAATGCTTTTTGCCATATACAGAATAATATATATATGATTAAATAAAAGCGGTTGTCAAAACCAGCCTGGCATTAAAAAGGTGCATCTTGCAGCCAGGTTTAAATATAAATTCTCTTGCAAATGTTAAATATTGAATATTAAAAGGGGCAAAGCACTCAAGCAGCCTTGCATTAAAGGTGCATCTTGCAGCCAGGTGTAAAGATAATTTCCCTTGCAATTGTTAAATATTGAATATTAAAATCCTAATAGTGGCAAAAGCTGCCAAAATCAGCCTTAAAAGTTATTCCATCAGCCTTCTATTAAAAGTCAAAGTGCATCTTGCAGCCAGGTTTAAACATAAATTCTCTCACAAAATTAAAAATATTAATAGTGGCAAAGTTGTCAAAATCAGCCTTAAAAGTTAGTCCATCAGCCTTCTATTAAAAGTCAAAGTGCATCTTGCACCCAGGTTTAAATATCAAATTCTCTCACAAATATTAATTACTAAAATATCAAATATTAAAAGTTGCAAAGCTCTGAACCAGCCCTGCATTAAAAGTTATTCCACCAGCCTTGCATTAAAGGTCCATCTTGCAGGTTGCTTTAAATGTACATTCTCTTGCAAATATTAAACATTGAATATTAAAATATTAAAAGTTGCAAAACACTCAAGCAGCTTTGCAAATAAAAGTGCATCTTGCAGCCAGGTTTAACATCAATTCTTCACAAATAATCAAAATATTAAAAGGGGCAATGCTGTCAAAATCAGCCTTAAAAGTTATTCCATCTGCCTTCTATTAAAAGTCAAAGTGCATCTTGCAGCCAGGTTTAAACATCAAATCTCCCACAAAATTAAAAATATTAATAGTGGCAAAGCTGTCAAGATCAGCCTTGCAAATAAAAGTGCCTTGCACCCTGGTTTAAAGATAAATGCTCTTGCAAATGTTAAATAGTGAAGTGTTAAAATTATTAAAAGTGCCAAAACACTTGCACGTAAAAGTGCATCTTGCAGGTTGGTTTAAATATAAATTATTTCACAAATATAACAATATTAATAGTGGCAAAGCTGTCCAAATCAGGCTTGCATCAAACGTGCATTTTGCTCCCTGGTTTAAATATAAATTCTCTTGCAAATGTTAAATATTGAAGTGTTAAAATATTAAAAGTGGGAAAGCTCTCAATATGCTGTCTCTTAAAAGTGCATCTTGCACCCAAGTTTACAGATCAATTCTCTCACAAATATTAAAATATCAACAGTGGCAAAGCTGTCAAAATCAGCCTTAAAAGTTATTCCACCAGCCTTCTAATAAAAGTACATCTTTAATAAAAGTGCATCTTGCAGCTGGGCGTAAGCATCAATTCTCTCACAAATATAACTATATTAATAGTGGCAAAGTTGTCGAAATCCTTGCATTAAACTTGCATTTGCAGCCAGGTTTAAATATAATAAGCCTGGCTGCAAGATGCACTTTTATTAAAGACGTACTTTTAGTAGAAGGCTGGTGGAATAAATATTAATTACTAATCACAAATATTAAATACTAAAATATCAAATATTAAAAGTGGCAAAGCATGTAGATATGATAGTGGTGTTGTTGGCTGGGCACGTGGGTATGTGATGAGTAGAGTGTTGTGGATCTTGCACATGCAGATGTGAGTTTGTCTTGGCATCATGTTCAGCATGAACATTGTGGGTCGAAGGGCCTGTTCCTCTGCTGCCAGAACAAACAACTGCAGAAGCTGGTTTAAGAAAAAAGACGCAGAGTGCTGGAGTAACTCAGCGGGTCAGGCAGCATCTGTGAAGAAGCAAGGGTTCCGACCTGAAACATAAGCTGCTCCTTTTCTCCAGAGATGCTGCCTGACCCGACGAGTTACTCCAGTGTTTTGTGTCTATCTCTGGAGAACATGGATAGGTGACGTGTTGGCTTTGAAGAAGGGTCATAGAAACATAGAAATTAGGTGCAGGAGTAGGCCATTTGGCCCTTCGAGCCTGCACCGCCATTCAATATGATCATGGCTGATCATCCAACTCAGTATCCCGTACCTGCCTTCTCTCCATACCCCCTGATCCCCTTAGCCACAAGGGCCACATCTAACTCCCTCTTAAATATAACCAATGAACTGTGGCCTCAACTACCCTCTGTGGCAGAGAGTTCCAGAGATTCACCACTCTCTGTGTGAAAAAAGTTCTTCTCATCTCGGTTTTAAAGGATTTCCCCCTTATCCTTAAGCTGTGACCCCTTGTCCTGGACTTCCCCAACATCGGGAACAATCTTCCTGCATCTAGGTCCTTCTTATTCTTTCATGTGGCGTGCACTGCCTAAAGTTGTTGGACAACTTGTTCTATTTGAGCTTCCGTTTGTGCACGTCGAGTTGATTGCATTAGTCGAAACGTGAAGTTTGCAATCTTCCACCCCAAGAAGGGTCCTGACCCGAAATGTCACCTATCCATGTTCTCCAGAGATGCTGCCTGACTGACCCCTGAATGCCTTTGGAGGAAACCGGAGCACTCGGAGAAAACACACCCGGTCAACATACAAACTGTACAGACAGCGCCTGTAGTCAGGATGGAACCCGGGTCTCTGGCGCCGTGAGGTGGCAGCTCTCCCTGCTGCGCCACCGTCTCGTTTATGATTGCACTCGTGATTTGACTGGAGAGCAGGCAGAACAAAGATGTTCACTGCATCCTGGTGTACATGACAATAACAAGCTAAAATAACCAGCGGGTAGAGTTGCTGCCTCACAGCGCCGGAGACCCGCGTTCCATCCTGACTACGGGTGCTGCCTGCGCGGAGTTTGCACGTTCTCTCCCCGTCACCTGCGTGGGTTTTCCCCGAGATCTTCGGTTTCCTCCCACACTCCAAAGACGTGCGGGTTTGTAGGTGAATTGGCCTGGTGTACATGTAAAAATAGTGTGTGTAGGATAGTGTTAAAGTGCGGGGATCGCTGATCAGCATCTCTGGAGAGAAGGAATGGGTGACGTTTCAGGTGGAGACCAAGGTCTATTCCTGAAGTCGATCACTGACTCCTTTGTTTAAGAAAGAACTGCAGATGCTGGAAAAATCGAAGGTAGACACGAAATGCTGGAGTAGCTCAGCGGGTGAGGCAGCATCTATGGAGAGAAGGAATTGGTCGAGAATCCAATGGATTTCCTTCTCTCCATGGATGCTGCCTCACCCACTGAGCTACTCCAGCATTTTGTGTCGACCACTAAACTCCTTTGCCGTGCTGACATTCATTCACTCGCTGTTCTGTGTTTCCTGACTAGAAGCTGGAGCGATGTCTGAACGTGGTGTCCCCGATGATCAACGGCGTGTCGGAGCGGGAGGCGAATGATGCGTTGAACGCTCATGTAAGTTGGCAGCAGGATCTCTGCCCTGACGACTCGCCGATCAATGTCCCTTTTGTTTGTTTAGTCAGAGTGATGCAGTGTGGAAACAGGCCCTTCGACCCATGCCGACCAACATGCCCCATCTACACTAGTCATAGAGTGATACAGTGTGGAAACAGGCCCTTCAGCCCATCTTGCCCACCCTGACCAACATGTCCCATCTACACTAGTCATAGAGTGATGCAGTGTGGAAACAGGCCCTTTGGCCCACGCCGACCAACCTGCCCCATCTACACTAGTCATCATAGAAACATAGAAATTAGGTGCAGGAGTAGGCCATTCGGCCCTTCGAGCCTGCACCGCCATTCAATATGATCATGGCTGATCATAGAGTGATACAGTGTGGAAACAGGACCTTCAGCCCATCTTGCCCATGCCGGCCAACATGCCCCATCTACACTAGTCACAGAGTGATACAGCGTGGAAACAGGCCCTTCAGCCCAACTTGCCCACGCAGACCAACATGCCCATCTACACTAGTCCCACCTGCCCGCGTTTGGCCCCTATCCCTTTTATAAAGCTGCATCATGAGCCCCTGACTCTTACATGGGCGACACGGTGGAGTAGATGGGCCGAAGGGACTTATTCTGCTCAGAGAACCTATGACAACCTGTTAATGGCAAGACACTAACATAGACCCCGACTACGGGTGCTGTCTGTACGGCGTTTGCACGTTCTACCCGTGACCTGCGTGGGTTTTCTCCAGGATCTTCGGTTTCCTCCCAAACTCCAATGAAGTGCAGGTTTGTAGGTTAATTGGCTTGGTGTGAATGTAAATTGTCCCCCAGTGTGTGTGGGATAATGTTAAATGGGATCGCTGGTCGGCGCAGAGACGGTGGGTGGTACGGCCTGTTTCCACACTGTATCTCTAAACGAAACATTCAATGTCCCCAACCTTACCCACAGGCCATTGTTTATCACTCTATGTATCTATTTATGCTGCCACTTTCATGGGAGCTGTGGACTTGGACCCCCAAGGTCCCTCTGTACATCAATGTTGTTAATCTCTGGCCATTAGGTTCGCTGAGCAGAATAAGTCCCTTCAGCCCATCAAGTCCCAATGTTCCCGATGTTGGGGAAGTCCAGGACAAGGGGGTCACAGCTTAAGGATAAGGGGGAAATCCTTTAAAACCGAGATGAGGAGAACTTTTTTCACACAGAGAGTGGTGAATCTCTGGAACTCTCTGCCACAGAGGGTAGTTGAGGCCAGTTCATTGGCTATATTTAAGAGGGAGTTAGATGTGGCCCTTGTGGCTAAGAGGATCAGGGGGTATGGAGAGAAGGCAGGTACGGGATACTGAGTTGGATGATCAGCCATGATCATATTAAATGGCGGTGCAGGCTCGAAGGGCCGAATGACCTACTCCTGCACCTAATTTCTATGTTTCTATGTTTCTAAGTCCACTCCGCCATTCAATCGTGGCTGATCTATCTCTCCCTCTCAACACCATTATCCTGCCTTCTCCCCATAAACCCTGACACCCGTACTAATCAAGAATCTATCAAACTCTGCTTTAAAAGTACCGAATGACGTGGCCTCCACCGCCGTCTTCCACAGATTCACCACCCTCTGGCTAAAGAAATTCCTCCTCATCTCCTTCCTAAAAGAAAGTCCTTTTATTCTGAGGCTGGGCCCTCTGGTCCGTGACTCTCCCACTAGTTCCCTAATCCCCCTTACTCCCTTAATCACGTAGACAAAAATGCTGGAGAAACTCAGCGGGTGAGGCACAATGAATGGCGGTGCAGGCTCGAAGGGCCGATTGGCCTCCTCCTGCACCTATTTTCTATGTTTCTATCTATGGAGCGAAGGAATAGGTGACGTTTCGGGTTGAGACCTTTCTTTGAAGGACTAGGTGACGTTTCGGGTCGAGACCCTTCTTCTGAAGAGGTGTCTTGACCCAAAACGTCACCTATTCATAGAAACATAGAAATTAGGTGCAGAAGTAGGCCATTCGGCCCTTCGAGCCTGCACCGCCATTCAATATGATCATGGCTGATCATCCAACTCAGTATCCCGTACCTGCCTTCTCTCCATACCCTCTGATCCCCTTAGCCACAAGGGCCACATCTAACTCCCTCTTAAATATAGCCAATGAACTGGCCTCGACTACCCTCTCTTGCATAGAGTTCCATAGATTCACCACTCTCTGTGTGAAAAATTCCTTCTGAAGAAGGGTTTCGACCCGAAACGTTACCTATTCCTTCGCTCCTTAGATGCTGCCTGACCCTCTGAATTTCTCCAGTATTTTTGTCTACCTCCAGATTCAGGGACAGTTTCTTCCCGGCTGTTATCGGGCAACTGAATCACCGTACCACAAACAGAGAGCGGTCCTGATCTACTGTCTACATCTTTGGTGACCCTCGGACTGATCGGACTTTACTCTAAACGTTATTCCCTTATCACGAATCTGTACGCTGTGAACGGCTCGATTGTGTGATTTGGGCTGAGACCCTTCTTCAGAGGTCTGAAGAAGGGTCTCGACCCGTAACATCACATATTCCTTCGCTCCATAGATGCTGCCTCACCCGCTGAGTTTGTCTACCTTCGATTTTTCCAGCATCTGTAGTTCTTTCTTAAACCCACAATAACGTATTGTCTTTCCGCTGACTGGTTAGCACGCAACAAAAGCTTTTCACTGTACCTCGGTACACGTGACAGTAAACTAGTCAGTCAAGTCACATTTATTTATATAGCACATTTAAGAAAACAACTCTCATTGGCCAAAGTGCTTTACATTTGTTATAAGAATACTATAAACAAACAAACTACATACATATAGCCCTCGCTCAGTGGACGTCAGGAAAGGCTTGGGAGTATAGATAGGGTTTTAGTCTTGACTTAAAGGAGTCGATGGAGGGGGCAGTTCGTTCTGATGGGAAGGGGGATGCTGCTGTTCCACAGTCTAGGAGCTGCAACCGCAAAGGCGCGGTCGGTCGCCCCTAAGCTTATGCCTAGACCGCGGGATATTCAGCAGCCCCAAGTTGGCCGATCTGAGGGACCTGGAGGTGGAGTGGTGGGTGAGAAGACTTTTAATATAGGAGGGGGCAAGCCCACTGAGGGCTTTGTAGACATAGAGGAGGGTCTTGAAATGTATACGGAACCGCACAGGGAGCCAGTGGAGAGAGGCCAGGATTGGGGTGATGTGGTCCCTTTTTTGGGTGCCCGTCAGGAGTCTCGCTGCGGCGTTTTGGACCAGTTGCAAGTGGGACAGGGAACTGCAACCGCAACTGCAACTAAACACTCTATCCAGGCCTTTCACTATTCAGTAGATTTCATCGAGATCCCCTCCCCCCACCCCCAATCCATTGAAACTCCAGCGAGTTTTTATAGCAAAAGGATTTGAGTATAGGAGCAGGGAGGTTCTGCTGCAGTTGTACAGGGTCTTGGTGAGACCGCACCTGGAGTATTGCGTACAGTTTTGGTCTCCAAATCTGAGGAAGGACATTATTGCCATAGAGGGAGTGCAGAGAAGGTTCACCAGACTGATTCCTGGGATGTCAGGACTGTCTTATGAAGAAAGACTGGATAGACTTGGTTTATACTCTCTAGAATTTAGGAGATTGAGAGGGGATCTTATAGAAACTTACAAAATTCTTAAGGGGTTGGACAGGCTAGATGCAGGAAGATTGCTCCCGATGTTGGGGAAGTCCAGGACAAGGGGTCACAGCTTAAGGATAAGGGGGAAATCCTTTAAAACCGAGATGAGAAGAACTTTTTTCACACAGAGAGTGGTGAATCTCTGGAACTCTCTGCCCCAGAGGGTAGTTGAGGCCACAGTTCATTGGCTATATTTAAGAGGGAGTTAGATGTGGCCCTTGTGGCTAAGGGGATCAGAGGGTATGGAGAGAAGGCAGGTACGGGATACTGAGTTGGATGATCAGCCATGATCATATTGAATGGTGGTGCAGGCTCAAAGGGCCGAATGGCCTACTCCTGCACCTAATTTCTATGTTTCTATGTTTCTATGAGTGCAGGCCCAGTCCGCAGTTCCTTGTGTCTCCGTGTTGGACCAGTTTCTGGCTTGTCTGAGTTGCTTGTCTCCTCTCTTCTCCCCCTGCAGGTTTGCAAAGGAGCGCAACAGCACGAGGAAGTGTGTTTAGGACTTTTAACGGTGATCCTGGGTGGAGCCTTTGCAGGCGTCGAGAGTAAGTCATTTCCCAAATCAAGTCTGGTTTTGGTTTAGTCTGGAGATACGGGGGCGCAGCGGGTAGAGTTGCTGCCTCACTCGCGGCGCCAGAGACCCGGGTTCCATCGTGTCTACGGGCGCTGTCTGTACGGAGCTTGCACGCTCTCCCCGTGACCTGCGTGGGTTTTCTCCGGGTGCTCCGGTTTCCCCCCACACTCCAAAGACGTGCGGGTTTGTAAATTAATTGGCTTTGGTAAAAATGACCAATCTTATCTAGTGTGTGTAGGACAGTGCGAGTGTGGGGGGAGTCAAGTCAAGTCACTTTTATTTCGATAGCACATTTAAAAAACAACTCTCGTCGACCAAAGTGCTTTACATTGGTGGAGGTACTAACGTTATACCACAGTGGTTCACAGATGAAGCACATACAACACTGCATACATATAGCCCTCCCTCAGAGGACGTCAAGAAAGGCTTGAGAGTAAAGATGAATTTTAAGTCTTAACTTGAAAGAGTCGATGGAGGGGGCTGTTTGTTCTGATGGGAAGGGGGATGCTGCTGTTCCACAGTCTAGGAGCTGCAACCGCAAAGGCGCGGTCAGTCGCCCCGGAGCTTATGCCTAGACCGCGGGATGTTCAGTAACACCAAGTCGGCCGATCTGAGGGACCTGGAGGTGGTGTGGTGGGTGAGCAGACTTTCGATGTAGGTGGGGGCAGGCTTTGTAAACATAAAGCCCTTAACGGACTGGGAGATCGCTGGTCACTGCAGATTCGGTGGGCCGAATGGCTTGTTTCTATGCTGTATCGCTAAAGTCTACAGTAAACTCAGTGGGTCAGGCAGCATCTCTGGAGAACGTGGACACGTCACGGTTCAGGTTCAGTCTTGAAGGGCCCTGATCTGAAATCTTGCTGATTGATGCATGTTCTGCAGCCTTGCTGCCTGATGAGTTACTTCAGCACTTTGTTATAAACAAAACCAGAGATCCCAAAGACATGCGGGTTTGCAGTCCTCTGTAAATTGACCTAAGTGTGTAGGGAGTGGGATTTGGGAACAGCTCTGCCCAGGACAAGAAGGCTCTGCAGAGAGTAGTGCGTTCGGCCGAACGCACTATGGGAACTCCACTCCACTCCTTGCAGGAACTATACATCAGAAGGTGCAACTCCAGAGCCAACAAGATCATGGGAGACCCCTTCCACCCCAGCAACGGACTGTTCCAGCTGCTACGGTCAGGCAAACGCCTCCGTTGCCATGCTGTGAAAACGGAGAGGATGAGAAGGAGTTTCTTCCCAGAGGCCGTTAGGACTGTAAACTCCTATCTCACCAGGGACTAACTTTACTGAACCATTCTCTACTGTTGTGTGGTGTCTTTTTAAAAATTGCTGTTTTTTTTTCTTTTTCCCCTCCCATAAATATGTAATATGTGATTCTGATTCTGTTTTGTCGTTTTTTTGCACAAAGTCCGCGAGCATTGCCACTTTTCATTTCACCGCACATCTCGTATGTGTATGTGACCAATAAACCTGACTTGACTTGATTCCATAGAACTATTGCGAACATGTGATCGCTGGTCGGCACGGACTCAATGGGCTGAAGGGCCTGTTTCCATGCTGTACCTTGCAATCGAGACTGCAAGTTCAAAACAATTTGATGCATTGTATTTCCCCCCCCACCGCCACGGGTACCGTGTAATCCCGTGCTACCTGCTCCATGGTGGGACAGTCAGCGACTAAACTGCCTCCCCCACTGGAAGAGGGGGCTGTGGACCCCCAGCAGGACCAAAAGCAAGACCTGTTAAAGGGCGGATGAGCTCCTAGCGAGCAAACAGCCATCCACACTTAAGTAGATGTTGTGATCACTGTCGTACATAGCATTGTAAGGAATGATGACAATAGGTGCAGGAGCAGAGGCCATTCGGCCCTTCGAGCCAGCACCACCGTTCAATGTGATCATGCCTGATCAACCCCAATCAGTACCGCGTTCCTGCCTTCTCCCCATATCCCCAGACTCCGCTATCTTTAAGACCCTATCTAGCTCTCTCTTGAAAATATCCAGAGAACCGGCCTCCACCGCCCTCTGAGGCAGAGAATTCCACAGACTCACAACTCTCTGTGAGAAAAAGTGTTTCCTCGTCTCCGTTCTAAATGGCCGACCCCTTATTCTTAAACTGTGTGTGTGTGGCCCCTGGTTCTGGACTCCCCCAACATCGGGAACATGTTTCCTGCCTCTAGCGTGTCCAAACCTTTAATAATCTTATATGTTTCAATAAGATTTCCCCTCATCCTTCTAAACTCCAGACGATAAAGCACACAGACACACACACACACACACACACACACACACACACACACACACACACACACACACACACACATACACACACACACACACACAGACACACACAGACACACACAGACACACACAGACAGACAGACAGACACACAGACAGACAGACAGACACACACACAGACAGACAGACAGACAGACAGACACACACACACACACCACACACACACACACACACACACACACACACACACACACACACAGACACACACACACACACACACACACACACACACACACACACACACACACACACACACACAGACACACACACACAGACACACACACACACACACACACACACACACACACACACAGACAGACACACACACACACACACACACACACACACCGACACACACACACACACACACACACACACACACACACACACACACACACACACACACACACACACACACACACCGACACACACACACACACACACACACACACACAACACACACACACAGACACACACACACACACACACACACACACAGACACACACACACACACACACACACACACACACACACACACACACACACACACACACACACACACACACACACACACACACACACACACACACCCACACACACACACACACACACACACACACACACACACAAATCTCCTGTACTTCCACGGGCGGAAGTCTGCAGGAACTGGTGGACGGAGATGTGTGGTGCGTCCGTCACCGTTCCCGCCGGAAACCAGCGCCACTGCGCCGCTAATGTTCTCAACGGCGAATGAATGAACGAATGCCACGTCAACGCAAGTTGTGGTGTCGTGCCTTCTAAGCTGGTGGTGGTGACTGTTCATGTTCTAACTCTTCCACCTCCAGTGTTACCGGGACCTGACGCTGGTGAGCAGGGACGGCATGAATCTCATCTTAATCAAAATCAACCAGCTGCTGATGGAAAAGTTCTTGAAGCTTCAGGACACGGTCAGGGTGCAGGTGAGCGACCAGCGGTTTTAGCCACGCCACTCTCAGTCTTTGTAGCTCAGTGTATCAGGTCTGCGCTTGGCCCAAGGATCTGTAGAAATTAAAAACAGTGATGTTTTTAACACCAGACCGATTCCTGGGATGTCAGGACTGTCTTATGAAGAAAGACTGGATGGACTTGGTTTATACTCTCTAGAATTTAGGAGATTTGAGAGGGGATCTTATAGAAACTTACAAAATTCTTAAGGGGTTGGACAGGCTAGATGCAGGAAGATTGTTCCCGATGTTGGGGAAGTCCAGAACAAGGGGTCACAGCTTAAGGATAAGGGGGAAATCCTTTAAAACCGAGATGAGGAGAACTTTTTTCACACAGAGAGTGGTGAATCTCTGGAACTCTCTGCCACAGAGGGTAGTTGAGGCCACACAGTTCATTGGCTATATTTAAGAGGGAGTTAGATGTGGCCCTTGTGGCCAAGGGGATCAGAGGGTATGGAGAGAAGGCAGATACGGGATACTGAGTTGGATGATCAGCCATGATCATATTGAATGGCGGTGCAGGCTCGAAGGGCCGAATGGCCTATTCCCGCACCTAATTTCTATGTTTCTATGTCATTTAAATCAAGAGGACTTGAATACGAAAACAGGAATGTAATGCTCTATAAGTGCTGGTCAAGTCAAGAAAGTTTATTGTCATGTGTGCCAGATAGGACAATGAAATTCTTGCTTTGCTTCAGCACAACAGTAGAATATAGTAGGCATAAATACAGAACAGATCAGTGTGACCATATACCATTGAATATAACCATATAACAATTACAGCACGGAAACAGGCCATCTCGACCCTTCTAGTCTGTGCCGAACACGTATTCTCCCCTAGTCCCATCTACCTGCGCTCAGACCATAACCTTCCATTCCCTTCCCGTCCATATAACTATCCAATTTATTTTTAAATGATAAAAACGAACCTGCCTCCACCACCTTCACCGGAAGCTCATTCCACACAGCCACCACTCTCTGAGTAAAGAAGTTCCCCCTCATGTTACCCCTAAACTTATGATGAGCGTTTGATGGCGTTACAAGACGAGCGTTTTCTCCGGGTGACGTGTAGGTTTGCGGGGTTCATTGGCTTTTGGTGAAAATGTATAAATTTACCGCGGGTTGGCTTAGATCACCTTAGTCTGCCCTCTCGTCCGCAGTTGGTGTGGCTGGTGCGTGAAATAGTGAAGAACGCGGTCCTGGGCGCAGACGGTGTGTGCATGACGCTTATGAAGCAGATCGCCGGTGAGTATTTTGTCCGCTTCCCGCGGGCCGGAGCGGCGTGTAACGGAGGTGGCGTTATCTCAAGGGGGCGGACAGCGTCTCTGGAGAGAAGGAATGGGTGACGTTTCGAGTCGAGACCCTTCTTCGAAGAAGAAGGGTCTCGACTCGAAGCGTCACCCATTCCTTCTCTCCAGAGATACTGCCCGTCCCGCTGAGTTATCTCGACCCGAAACGTCACCCATTCCTTCCCTCCAGAGACACTGCCCGTCTCACTGAGTTACTCACACACACAGTCAGGTTCTCGTTATCCATTCTTTGCCCCGAGGTTCACCGTGGGAGTCATACAAACCGAAACCGGGTGCAGGAGTAGGCCATTCGGCCCTTCGAGCCCTGTGATCACCCCCCATCAGTACCCCGTTAGATCCTTGCCCTATCCTGGCTCCGCACCCATTGACTCCCAGTTGATTCCCTGCTGCACAGCCATTGGCTCCTTGCTGGATCCCAGCTCGTGCCATTGGCTCCTTGTTGAGTCCCACCTCTCAGCCAGTGACCCGTTGTTGAGTTCCAGATCACAGCCATTGGCTCCTTGATGGATCCCATCTCCACACCTATTGGCTCCTTCCTGGATTCCTCCTCACTACCATTGGCTCATTGCTGGATCCCATCTCACTACCATTGGCTAATTGCTAGATCCCATCTCACTACCATTGGCTCGTTGCTAGATCCCATCTCGCTACCATTGGCTCCTTCCTGGATTCCTTCTCACTACCGTTGGCTCGTTGCTAGATCCCATTTCGCTACCATTGGCTCGTTGCTGGATTCCTTCTCACTACCATTGGCTAATTGCTAGATCCCATCTCACTACCGTTGGCTAGTTGCTGGCTGCCATCTCCACACCTATTGGCTCCTTCCTGGATTCCTCCTCACTACCATTGGCTAATTGCTGGATCCCATCTCAGTACCATTGGCTCGTTGCTGGCTGCCATCTCCACTACCATTGGCTAATTGCTAGATCCCATCTCACTGCCATTGGCTTCTTCCTAGATCCCAGCTCACTGCCATTGGCTCCTTCCTGGATCCCATCTCACTGCCATTGGCTCGTTGCTGGATCCCAGCTCATTGCCATTGGCTCCTTCCTGGATCCCAGCTCACTGCCATTGGCTCCTTCCTGGATCCCATCTCACTGCCATTGGCTCGTTGCTGGATCCCAGCTCATTGCCATTGGCTCGTTGCTGGATCCCAGCTCACTGCCATTGGCCCCTTCCTGGATCCCATCTCACTGCCATTGGCTCCTTCCTGGATCCCATCTCACTGCCATTGGCTCGTTGCTGGATCCCATCTCACTGCCATTGGCTCGTTGCTGGATCCCATCTCACTGCCATTGGCTCGTTGCTAGATCCCATCTCGCTGCCATTGGCTCCTTGCTCGGTTCCAGATCACAGCCATTGGCTCGTTGCTAGATCCCATCTCGCTGCCATTGGCTCCTTGCTCGGTTCCAGATCACAGCCATGGGGCTTGTTGCTGGACCCCATCTCACTACCATTGGCTCGCTGCTGGCTGCCACCTCAAGGGCCCCATGGTCAAGGCCCATTGATCGGGGTCACCAGCAGAGGGGATGACGTGCTGTCGTTTTTCCGCAGGAGGGGACGTCACACCCAAAAACATCTGGCTGGCGGAGAACGTCCTGGACCTCCTGGTGGACCAAAGGTCAGTGCCCGGGGCCTCCGCACCTTCCCCTCAACACTGCAGAGAGGGCTCGTGGAGCAGAATCCGGCCATTCGGCCCATCGAGTCTACTCCGCCATTCAATCACGGCCGACCTATCTCTCCCTCCTAACCCCATTCTCCTGCCTTCTCCCCATAAACCCCTGACACCCGAACTAATCAATAATCTATCTATCTCTGCCGTAAAAATATCCACTGACTTGTGGCCTCCACCGCCGTCTGTGTGGCAACGAATCCCACAGATTCACCACCCTCTGGCTGAAGAAATTTACCTTCATCTCCTTCCTAAAGAAACGTCCTTTAATTCTGAGGCTGTGCCCTCTGGTCCTAGACTCTTCCAGGGTTTTCACTATTTAGAAATAGATAGATAGATATGCCATTTATTGTCACTATACATGTACAGTGAAACTGAAAGCTGCTCGTACTCAGTGCATACGTACAATTTAGCACAAAAAACAAGAAACAGAAAAACAAAAACAGAAGGGGGGGGGGATAGGTGCACAATTATGCGGCGCTATATACATATATACAGATGGAAGTCCGGGTGTTGGGCTGTGAAGTCAGTGCATGTGTGAATTTGAATTCAGAGTAGTTATAGTTTTCGGAAAGCAACTATTCCTGAGTCTGTTTGTCCTGGATTTGATGCACCTATAGCGCCTTCCAGAGGGCAGCAGGTCGAACAGTCCAAACGCAGGATGGGAGCTGTCTTTGATGATATTCTTTGCCCTGCTAAGGCAGCGGGAGGTGTAGATATCCATCAGGGAGGGGAGAGAGCAACCAATGATCTTCTGCGCTGTCCTAGTTACCCTCTGAAGCCTCTCCCTGTCTGCCATGGTGCAGCTGTAATGCAGTATGCTGTAATGCAGTATGTCAGCAGGCTCTCGATGGACGTTTCGGTGACGTATTTGGTGACGTTTCGATGAAAACAATTCGCGGAGGCCAAGTCATTGGCGTTCGGGTCTGTTTAAGGTGGAGGTTGACAGATTCTTGATTAGCACGGGTGTCATAGGTCATTGGGAGAAGGCAGGAGAATGGAGTTGAGAGTTAAAGATACGACAATGGTGGAATAGACTCGATGGGCCGAACGGCCTGATTCTGCTCCCGTGGCTTAGGAACGCGTGAGGAACAGCGCGGAAACAGGCTCTTCGGCCCACCGAGCCTATCCCGGCCATCGTTTAAGAAGGAACTGCAGATGCCGGAAAATCGAAGGTAGACAAAAGTGCTGGAGAAACTCAGCGGGTGAGGCAGCATCTATGGAGCGAAGGGATAGGTGACGTTTCGGGTCGAGACCCGGAAGGGTCTCGACCCGAAACGTCACCTATTCCTTCGCTCCATAGATGCTGCCTCACCCGCTGAGTTTCCAGAGGGTCTCATAGAAACATAGAAATTAGGTGCAGGAGTAGAGGCCATTCGGCCCTTCGAGCCTGCACCGCCATTCAATATGATCATGGCTGATCATCCAACTCAGTATCCCGTACCTGCCTTCTCTCCATAGACCCTCTGATCCCCTTAGCCACAAGGGCCACATCTAACTCCCTCTTAAATATACCCAATGAACTGTGTGGCCTCAACTACCCTCTGTGGCAGAGAGTTCCAGAGATTCACCACTCTCTGTGTGAAAAAAGTTCTTCTCATCTCGGTTTTAAAGGATTTCCCCCTTATCCTTAAGCTGTGTCCCCTTGTCTCGACCCCAGGGGCCACAGTCTTAGAATAAAGGGGAGACTATTTAAGACTGAGGTGAGAAAAAACTTTTTCTCCCAGAGAGTTGTGAATTTGTGGAATTCCCTGCCACAGAGGGCAGTGGAGGCTAAGTCACTGGATGGATTTTAGAGAGAGTTAGATAGAGCTCTAGGGGCTAGTGGAGTCAAGGGATATGGGGAGAAGGCAGGCATGGGTTATTGATAGGGGACGATCAGCCATGATCACAATGAGTGGCGGTGCTGGCTCGAAGGGCCGAATGGCCTCCTCCTGCACCTATTTTCTATGTTTCTATGGCCCGAAACGTCACCTATTCCTTCGAAGAAGGCTCTCGACCTGAAACGTCTCCTATTGCTTCGAAGAAGGGTCTCGACCTGAAACGTTGCCTATTTCCTTCGCTCCATAGATACTGCCTCACCATATAACCATATAACAATTACAGCACGGAAACAGGCCATCTCGGCCCTATATGTCCGTGCCAAACAGCTTTTTTCCCTTAGTCCCACCTGCCTGCACTCATACCATAACCCTCCATTCCCTTCTCATCCATTTGCCTATCCAATTCATTTTTAAATGATACCAACGAACCTGCCTCCACCACTTCCACTGGAAGCTCATTCCACACCGCCACCACTCTCTGAGTAAAGAAATTCCCCCTCGTGTTACCCCTAAACTTCTGTCCCTTAATTCTGAAGTCACGTCCTCTTGTTTGAATCTTCCCTATTCTCAAAGGGAAAAGCTTGTCCACATCAACTCTGTCTATCCCTCTCATCATTTTAAAGACCTCTATCAAGTCCCCCCTTAACCTTCTGCGCTCCAAAGAATAAAGCCCTAACTTGTTCAACCTTTCTCCGTAACTTAGTTGCTGAAACCCAGGCAACATTCTAGTAAATCTCCTCTGTACTCTCTCTATTTTGTTGACCCGACATTGGGAACTCATCTGCTGAGTTTCTCCAGCATTTTTGTCTACCATTCTGCCCATCGATCACATTCTTCCCTTGTCATCCCACTCTCTCATCCACTCCCGGCACACTAGGGGGGCAATTTACAGAGGGCCGATTAATCTGCAGCCCCGCACGCCTTTGGAACGTATAAGGCACACCCACACAGTTACATAGAAACATAGAAAACAGGTGCAGGAGGAGGCCATTCGGCCCTTCGCGTCAGAACTACCCTTCATGGCTGATCGTCCCCAATCAATAACCCGTGCCTGCCTTCTCCCCATGTCCCTTGACTCCACTAGCCCCTAGAGCTCTATCTAACTCTCTCTTAAATCCATCCAGTGACTTGGCCTCCACTGCCCTCTGTGGCAGGGAATTCCACCAATTCGCAACCCCTCTGGGTGAAAGCGTTTTTTTTCTCACCCCTCAGTCTTAAATGACCTCCCCTTTATTCTAAGTCTGCGTGTGGCCCCCGGTTCTGGACTCGCCCGACATTGGGAACATTTTTCCTGCGTCGAGCGAGTTTCAGGGAGAACGGACAGACTCCGCGCAGGCAGCACCCGCGGTCAGGATCGAACCAACGTCTCCGCGAGGCAGCAGCCCCAGTTGGGTAACATGGACGAGTTGGGCCGAAGGGCCAGATTCCCTGCTACAGGCAAGACTCTGTGGGTGTAAAAACACTGTCTCCATAGCAACAGCTCTCGAGTATGCAAATGAGAAGAGAACATATTGCAAACACCCAGGCGGTATTTGCAAAAAGAGATTCGGCTTTGATAAAAGGTTTTCCCAACCTGAAACATTCATTAATTTCCCCCCTTCTGCAGAGTATTTCTAGATTCCACCATTTTCCAAAGATTGGTGCAAAATCCTGGAGTAACTCAGTGGGACAGGCAGTGTCTCTGGACTGCATTTTGTGTCTGGTCTTTGGTTTAAACCAGCATCTGGTACAGAGAACAGAGAAGGGAGTACAGAGAAGGTTCACCAGACTGATTTGAGTATAGGAGCAGGGAGGTTCTACTGCAGTTGTACAGGGTCTTGGTGAGACCACACCTGGAGTATTGCGTACAGTTTTGGTCTCCTAATCAGAGGAAAGACATTCTTGCCATAGAAGATTTGAGTATAGGAGCAGGGAGGTTCTACTGCAGTTGTACAGGGTCTTGGTGAGACCACACCTGGAGTATTGCGTACAGTTTTGGTCTCCTAATCTGAGGAAAGACATTCTTGCCGTAGAGGGAGTACAGAGAAGGTTCACCAGACTGATTCCTGGGATGTCAGGACTTTCAAGATTCAAGATTAATTTCATATGAAGAAAGACTGGATCGACTCGGCTTGTACTCGCTAGAATTTAGAAGATTGAGGGGGGGGGGATCTTATAGAAAATTCAGAAGGGGTTGGGCAGGCTAGATGCAGGAAGATTGTTCCCGATGTTGGGGAAGTCCAGAACCAGGGGCCACACAGTTTAAGGATAAGGGGGAAATCTTTTAGGACCGAGATGAGGAAAACATTTTTCACACAGAGAGTGGTGAATCGCTGGATTTCTCTGCCACAGAAGGTAGTTGAGGCCACAGTTCATTGGCTATATTTAAGCGGGAGTTAGATGTGGCCCTTGTGGCTAAAGGGGATCAGGGGGTATGGAGAGAAGGCAGGTAGAGGTTACCGAGTTGGATGATCAGCCATGATCATATTGAATGGCGGTGCAGGCTCGAAGGGCCGAATGGCCTCTACTCCTGCACCTATTTTCTATGTTTCTATCTGCAGTTCCTTCTAATGTTAACCCGGGTTTCCAGCTGTTTTTGAGTCCCATTAAAACGAGAGGCATAGATAGCCAAGGTGGGATTGATCTGTGAACTGGCATGGTCAGGGTGGTGTGGGTCTCTGATGGTGGGTCACAGAGTGATACAGTGTGGAAACGGGCCCTTCGGCCCGACTTGCCCACGCCAGCCAACATGCCCCATCTACACTAGTCATAGAGTGATACACACTTTGCTTGCCAACGCCGGCCAACATGCCCCATCTACACTAGTCCCACCTGCCTGCGTTTGGCCCATATCCCTCCAAACCTGCCCTATCCATGTACCTGTCTCACTGTTTCTTAAACATTGGGATAGTCTCAGCCTCAACTACCTCCTCCGACAGCTTGTTCCATACACCCACCACCCTCGAAAAGTGTGGAAAAGTTACCCCTCAGATTCCTATTAAATCTTTTCCCCTTCACCTTGAACCTATGTCCTCTGGTCCTCGATTCCCCTACTCTGGGCAAGAGAGTCTGTGCGTCTTCCTGATCTATTCCTCTCATGATTTTATACACCTCTATAAGATCACCCCTCATCCTCCTGCGCTCCAAGGAATAGAGTCCCAGCCGACTCTGGGCAAGAGACTCTGTGCGTCTACCCGTTCTATTCCTCTCATGATTTGAAACACCTCTATAAGATCACCCCTCATCCTCCTGCGCTCCAGGGAATAGTCCCAGCCGACTCTGGGCAAGAGACTCTGTGTGTCTACCCGATCTATTCCTCTCATGATTTCATGCCCATAAAGTCACATAATTTCTGACATCTGATTATTTGATTCACATGTTTAATCAATAATGGTTATATTATTAATGTTTAATGTTTTACGTGCCATTCCTGAAGCCCCTGTCCCACTTAGGAAACCTGAACGGAAACCTCTGGAGAATTTGCGCCCCATCCAAGGTTTCCGTGCGGTTCCCGGAGGTTTTTGTCAGTCTCCCTACCTGCTTCCACTACCTGCAACCACCTGCAACCTCCGGGAACCGCACGGAGACCTTGAGTGGGGCGCAAAGTCTCCAGAGGTTTCCGTTCAGGTTTCCTAAGTGGGACGGGGGGCATTACAGTCACCGTATGTCATGTTGTCACTTGCGGGCGGAGCGCCAAGGCAAATTCCTTGTATGTGAATTTACTTGGCCAATAAACCAATTCATTCATGAGAGTGAGAGCCTCGTGAGAGAGAGTGTGTTGGCCAACCTGCCTCCTGCCTTCCTGCAGATTATTATCTATTGCCTCCTGCAGATTATTATCTAAACGGGCAGATTATTATCTAAACGGTGGCCGATTGGGAAAGGGGGAGATGCAGCGAGACCTGGGTGTCATGGTACACCAGTCATTGAAGGTAGGCATGCAGGTGCAGCAGGCAGTAAAGAAAGCGAATGGCATGTTGGCTTTCATAGCAAGAGGATTTGAGTATAGGAGCAGGGAGGTTTTACTGCAGTTGTATAGGGTCTTGGTGAGACCACACCTGGAGTATTGCGTGCAGTTTTGGTCTCCAAATCTGAGGAAGGACATTATTGCCATAGAGGGAGTGCAGAGAAGGTTCACCAGACTGATTCCTGGGATGTCAGGACTGTCTTATGAAGAAAGACTGGATAGACTTGGTTTATACTCTCTAGAATTTAGGAGATTGAGAGGGGATCTTATAGAAACTTACAAAATTCTTAAGGGGTTGGACAGGCTAGATGCAGGAAGATTGTTCCCGATGTTGGGGAAGTCCAGGACAAGGGGTCACAGCTTAAGGATAAGGGGGGAAATCCTTTAAAACCGAGATGAGGAGAACTTTTTTCACACAGAGAGTGGTGAATCTCTGGAACTCTCTGCCACAGAGGGTAGTTGAGGCCACAGTTCATTGGCTATATTTAAGAGGGAGTTAGATGTGGCCCTTGTGGCCAAGGGGATCAGAAGGTATGGAGAGAAGGCAGGTACGGGATACTGAGTTGGATGATCAGCCATGATCATATTAAATGGTGGTGCAGGCTCGAAGGGCCGAATGGCCTACTCCTGCACCTAATTTCTATGTTTCTATGTATCTATGTTTCCCCCCCCCAGGGAGTGGGTGATGAAGAGCAACATGCTGATCGCCATGATCATCTACACCTACCTGCGTCTGATCGTGGATCACCACGGCACCCCCCAGCTGCAGACACTGCGGCAGAAGGAAGTGGATTTCTGCATGACCCTGATGCGAGAGAAGGTGGGTGCTGCACGTGACTGGTGGGGGGTGGGGGGGGGGGGTGGATTTGAGTATTAGAGCAAGGATGTCCCGCTGCAAGACTCAAGAGAGTTTATTCTCATGTGTCCCTGACAGGATAATGAAATTCTTGCTTTGTTTCAGCACAACAGAGTATAGTAGGCACACAAAAAAGCTGGAGAAACTCAGCGGGTGCAGCAGCATCTATGGAGCGAAGGAAATAGGCAACGTTTCGGGCCGAAACCCTTCTTCAGACTGATCGGGGGCGGGGACAAGAAAGGAAAAAGGAGGAGGAGCCCGAAGGCTGGGGGATGGGAGGAGACAGCAGGGGGACTGAGGAAGGGGAGGAGACAGCAAGGACTAACAAAATTGGGAGAATTCGATGGCATTGACTACAGAACAGATCAATGTGTCCATACACCATTTAGGGCCGAGATGAGGAAAACATTTTTCACACAGACAGAGTGGTGAATCTCTGGAATCTCTTGCCATTGTCGCTGTTTGGTATGTTAGCATTCGTAGCAAAAGGATTTGAGTATAGGAGCAGGGAGCTTCTACTGCTACTGCAGTTGTACAGGGTCTTGGTGAGACCACACCTGGAGTATTGCGTACAGTTTTGGTCTCCTAATCTGAGGAAAGACATTCTTGCCATAGAGGGGGTACAGAGAAGGTTCACCAGACTGATTCCTGGGACGGCAGGACTTCCATATGAAGAAAGACTGGATAGACTCGGCTTGTACGCGCTAGAATTTAGAAGATTGAGGGGGGATCTTATGGAAACGTACAAAATTCTTAAGGGGTTGGACAGGCTAGATGCAGGAAGATTGTTCCCGATGTTGGGGAAGTCTAGAGCAAGGGGTCACACACAGTTTAAGGATAAGGGGGAAATCTTTTAGGACCTAGATGAGAAAAACATTTTCCACACAGAGAGTGGTGAATCTGTGGAATTCTCTGCCACAGAAGGTAGTTGAGGCCACATAGTTCATTGGCTATATTTAAGAGGGAGTTAGATGTGGCTAAAGGGATCAGGGGGTATGGAGAGAAGGCAGGTACGGGATACTGAGTTGGATGATCAGCCATGATCATATTGAATGGTGGTGCAGGCTCGAAGGGCCGAATGGCCTCTACTCCTGCACCTAATTTCTATGTTTAAAGATAGCAGAGTCTGGGGATATGGGGAGAAGGCAGGGATGGGATACTGAGTTGGATGATCAGCCATGATCATATTGAATGGCGGTGCTGGCTCGAAGGGCCAAATGGCCTCTACTCCTGCACCTATTGTCTATGTTCTCTTAATTTTGAAGAAAGTTATGGGCTTTTGACACACAGTTCATTGGCTATATTTAAGAGGGAGTTAGATGTGGCAGGTACGGGATACTGAGTTGGATGATCAGCCATGATCATATTGAATAGCGGTGCAGGCTCGAAGGGCCGAATGGCCTCTACTCCTGCACCTATTTTCTATGTTTCGATTATATACGTAAATACACACATGAATAAATAAAGGCAGGAGAATGGGGTTAGGAGGGGGAGATAAATCGAATGGCAGAGTAGACTTGATGGGCTGAATGGCCTGATTCTGCTCCTATCACTTATGAACGTATTCTGCCTCCAGTTCATGGACTGCACGATGATTGGCCGCGACCTGGTGCGGCTGCTTCAGAACGTTGCCCGAATCCCGGAGTTTGAGAAGTTGTGGAGGGACATCCTGCACAGTCCACAGGCCCTCAACCCCCAGTTCACAGGTAGGGTGAACAACACAGAGTAACGCTGGAGTAACTCAGCGGGTCAGGCAGCATCTGTGGAGAACATGGATAGGTGACGTTTCACAGAGTGCTGGAGTAACTCAGCGGGTCAGGCAGCATCTGTGGAGAACATGGATAGGTGACGTTTCACAGAGTGCTGGAGTAACTCAGCGGGTCAGGCAGCATCTGTGGAGAACATGGATAGGTGACGTTTCACAGAGTGCTGGAGTAACTCAGCGGGTCAGCAGCATCTGTGGAGAACTGGATAGGTAACGTTTCACAGAGCTGGAGTAACTCAGCGGGTCAGGCAGCATCTGTGGAGAACATGGATAGGTGACGTTTCACAGATGGAGTAACTCAGCGGGTAGCATCTGTGGAGAACATGGATAGGTGACGTTTCACAAGAGCTGGAGTAACTCAGCGGGTCAGGCAGCGTCTGTGGGGAACATGGATAGGTGACGTTTAACCATATAACCATATAACAATTACAGCACGGAAACAGGCCATCTCGACCCTTCTAGTCCGTGCCGAACACATAATCTCCCCTAGTCCCATATACCTGCGCTCAGACCATAACCCCCCATTCCCTTCCCATGCATATAACTATCCAATTTATTTTTAAATGATAAAAACGAACCTGCCTCCACCACCTTCACTGGAAGCTCATTCCACACAGCTACCACTCTCTGAGTAAAGAAGTTCCCCCTCATGTTACCCCTAAACTTCAGTCCCTTAATTCTCATGTCATGTCCCCTTTTTTGAATCTTCCCTACTCTCAGTGGGAAAAGCTTTTCCACGTCAACTCTGTCTATCCCTCTCATCATTTAAAAAACCTCTATCAAGTCCCCCCTTAACCTTCTGCGCTCCAAAGAATAAAGCCCTAACTTGTTCAACCTTTCTCTGTAACTTAGTTGCTGAAACCCAGGCAACATTCTAGTAATCTCCTCTGTACTCTCTCTATTTTGTTGACATCCTTCCTATAATTAGGCGACCAAAATTTAAACACCATACTCCACAGAGTGCTGGAGTAACTCAGCGGGTCAGGCAGCATCTGTGGGGAACGTGGATAGGTGACGTTTCACAGAGTGCTGGAATAACTCAGCGGGTCAGGCAACATCTGTGGAGAACATGGATAGGTGACGTTTCACAGAGTGCTGGAGTAACTCAGCGGGTCAGGCAGCATCTGTGTGGAGAACATGGATAGGTGACTCAGCGGGTCACATGCAGTGTTACACAGAGTGCGTTTCACAGAGTGCTGGAACTCAGCGGGTCAGGCAGCGTCTGTGGAGAACATGGATAGGTGACGTGTCACAGAGTGCTGGAGTAACTCAGCGGGTCAGGCAGCATCTGTGGAGAACATGGATAGGTGACCTTTTATCAAGTCATGTTTATTTCTATAGCACATTTAAAAAACAACTCACGTTGGCCAAAGTGCTTTACATTGGTGGAGGTACTAACGTTATACAACAGTGGTCCATAGAATAGAATAGAATAGAATAGAATAGAATAGAAAATAGAATAGAATAGAATACCTTTATTGTCATTCAGACCATACGGTCTGAACGAAATTTCGTGCCTGCAGTCATACATACAATGCAATAAAAAACAACAATAAACACATATCAACAATCCACCACAAACATCCACACAGCGCATCTTCTCCTCGTGTGATGGAGGCAAAAAAAAAACCATATCTCTCCCCTGCACTCCCCTCTCCTCCCCATGTCAGAGTCAAAGACAGAGTCAAAGCCCCCCAGCGGGTGATGTAATATGTCCCGCGGCCATTAAAGCCGGCGCCGGGGTGGATGCAAGGCCAAGCTCCGGGTCTTGGTGTTGGAGCACTGTGGTGGGCGCTCACAAAGTCCCGCAGCAATTCCAAGCCGCGAGGGGCAGGGATGTAACGCCCCGCTCCAGGTAATCTTCAACCCCGCAACTCGGGCGGGGAGTAGTCGCCGTTGCGGAAGCCCCGAAAAGCGGTCTCCCACCAGGGTCCCGCAGGCTCCCGTTTTATTTCAGTCCACAGACCTGCGGTAGGAGCTTCCGAATCTCCGCCTCAGGGGTCGTGGCCAGGCAGCAGCGCTCCACCCGCTCCGGACTCGGCCAGTTCCGTGAAGGTGAGTCGTCCGCTTCTACCGCGACTGGAGCATCTTGTCCAGGTCGTTCCTGCTGGAGGCCGCTCCACGACAGCAGCCTGCAGAGACAACGGAGACCCGACAAACGCAAAAGGTCTCGGTCCCCTGCGAACTATGCAGAGGGAAAGAATAAAATTAGAGTTTCCCCCACCCCCTGCAACCGACCCCCCAGCACACACATACACCTCCGATGCAAAAAAGAAATCTCACCAAAACTACATTTAAACGAAACAGTAAAAATAATGATTGTGTTTAAAAAACAGACGGACTGCAGAGGCCGCTGCTGACGAGAGTCGCGCCGCCCACCAAAGAGGAGTTTTAAGTCTCGACTTTTAAAAGAGTCGATGGAGGGGGCAGTTCTGATGGGAAGGGGGATGCTGCTGTTCCACAGTCTAGGAGCTGCAACCACAAAGGCGCGGTCGGTCGCCCCTGAGCTTAAGCCTAGACCACGGGATGTTCAGCAGCCCCAAGTCGGCCGATCTGAGGGACCTGGAGGTGGTGTGGTGGGTGAGCAGACTTTTGATTTAGGTGAGGGCAGGGCAAGCCCATTGAGGGCTTTGTAGACATGGAGGAGGATCTTGAAATTTATTCGGAACCGCACCAGAAGCTGATATTGTATCTCTGTATCTCTAAACTAAAGTTTAGAAACATAGAAAATGGGTGCAGGAGTAGAGGCCATTCAGCCCTTCGAGCCTGCACCGCCATTCAATATGACCATGGCTGATCATCCAACTCAGTATCCTGTACCTGCCTTCTCTCCATACCCCCTGATCCCTTTAGCCACAAGGGCCACATCTAACTCCCTCTTAAACATAGCCAATGAACTGTGTGGCCTCAACTATCTTCTGTGGCAGAGAATTCCACAGATTCACCACACTCTCTGTGTGAAAAAATGTTTTTCTCATCTCGGTCCTAAAAGGCTTCCCCCTTATCCTTAAACTGTGTGGCCCCTTGTTCTGGACTTCCCCAACATCGGGAACAATCTTCCTGCATCTAGCCTGTCCAACCCCTTAAGAATTTTGTACGTTTCTATAAGATCCCCCCTCAATCTTCTAAATTCTAGCGAGTACAAGCCGAGTCGATCCAGTCTTTCTTCATATGAAAGTCCTGCCATCCCAGGAATCAGTCTGGTGAACCTTCTCTGCACTCCCTCTATGGCAAGAATGTCTTTCCTCAGATTAGGAGACCAAAACTGTACGCAAGACTCCAGGTGTGGTCTCTCCAAGGCCCTGTACAACTGCAGTAGAACCTTACTTTAGTTTTGAGATACAGAGCGGAAACAGGCCCGCCGAGCCTGCGCTGACCCGCACATTGGCACTGCAGACAGAGTCAGTAGTCGCGATCGAACCCCGGGAGTCCGGTGACGCAAGCACGGTAAGGCACCTACTCCACCCTGGCCGCCATCTTGAATGCTCACTCTGGCAGCCATCTTGAATGCTCGCTCTGTTCCTCCCTCAGGTATCCTCCAGCTTTTACAAACGCGGACGTCTCGGAAGTTCCTGGCTTGCCGCCTGACGCCCGACATGGAGACCAAGCTGCTGTTCATGACCTCCAGGGTAAGCCGGCATCTTCCTGGTGGACAAAAATGCTGGAGAAACTCAGCGGGTGAGGCAGCATCTATGGAGCGAAGGAATAGGTGACGTTTCGGGTCGAGACCTGGAAGGGTCTCGACCCGAAACGTCACCTATTCCTTCGCTCCATAGATGCTGCCTCACCCGCTGAGTTTCCAGAGGGTCTCATAGAAACATAGAAATTAGGTGCAGGAGTAGGCCATTCGGCCCTTCGAGCCTGCACCGCCATTCAATATGATCATGGCTGATCATCCAACTCAGTATCCCATACCTGCCTTCTCTCCATACCCTCTGATCCCCTTAGCCACAAGGGCCACATCTAACTCCCTCTTAAATATAGCCAATGAACTGTGTGGCCTCAACTATCTTCTGTGGCAGAGAATTCCACAGATTCACCACTCTCGACCCGAAACGTCACCTATTCCTTCGCTCCATAGATGCTGCTTCACCCGCTGAGTTTCCAGAAGGGTCTCGACCTGAAACGTTACCTATTCCTTCGCTCCATAGATGCTGCCTCACCCGCTGAGTTTCTCCAGCATTTTTGTCCACCCTCGATTTTTCCAGCATCTGCACTACCTTCTTAAACATGTCTTCTGTTCTTAGTTTAGTTTGGAGCTAATAGACAATAGACGACAGGTGCAGGAGTCCAGGCCATTCGGCCCTTCGAGCCTGCACCGCCATTCAATGTGATCATGGCTGATCATCCCCAATCGGTACCCCGTTCCTGCCTTCTCCCCATATCCCCTGACTCTCTCTCGCTGTCTTTAAGAGCCCTATCTAGCTCTCTCTTGAAAGAATTCTCTCCAGAGAACCGGGACTCCACCGCCCTCTGAGGCAGAAAATTCCACAGACTCACAACTCTCTGTGAGAAAAAGTGTTTCCTCGTCTCCGTTCTAAATGGCTTGCCCCTTATTTCTTTTACGCAGGTGCGGTTCGGACAGCAGAAGCGCTACCAGGACTGGTTCCAGCGGCAGTACCTCTCCACCCCCGACAGCCAGTCGCTACGCTGCGACCTGATCCGCTACATCTGCGGGGTGGTCCACCCGTCCAACGAGGTGCTCAGCTCCGACATCCTGCCCCGCTGGGCCATCATCGGCTGGCTGCTCACAACCTGCACCGTGAGTACCGGCAAACGGCTGTGGCACCCGCACAACACCTCACCCTCAAATCTGACGAAGGACATTATTGCCAGTCTTGTAGTCCGGGCTTTGATGCTGCGATATCTCTTGCCTGATGGCAGGAGATCCAGGTGTATGTGTGTACAGGGTCTTGGTGAGACCACCTGGAGCAGCGTACGGTCTCATCCAGGACATTATTGCCATAGAGGGAGTCCTGGGACTGTCCTGGGATGGGACTGTCTTATGAAGAAAGAGATAGACTGGTTTATACTCTCTAGAATTTAGGAGATTGAGGGGGGATCTTATAGAAACTTACAAAATTCTTAAGGGGTTGGACAGGCTAGATGCAAGAAGATTGTTCCCGATGTTGGGGAAGTCCAGGACAAGGGGTCACAGCTTAAGGATAAGGGGGAAATCCTTTAAAACCGAGATGAGAAGAACTTTTTTCACGCAGAGAGTGGTGAATCTCTGGAACTCTCTGCCGCAGAGGGTAGTTGAGGCCAGTTCATTGGCTATATTTAAGAGGGAGTTAGATGTGGCCCTTGTGGCCAAGGGGATCAGGGGGTATGGAGAGAAGGCAGGTACGGGATACTGAGTTGGATGATCAGCCGTGATCATATTGAATGGCGGTGCAGGCTTGAAGGGCCGAATGGCCTCTACTCCTGCACCTAATTTCTATGTTTCAATGTAACCTGGAGTTATAACATGCTGCCACAGTCTTCCCCGACAGTGGAGCCCAGGTAGAGCCAGTATAGTACGATTCAAGACAGTCCCAGGGTCACCAGTGAGGTAGATGGGAGGTCAGGACCACTCTCTGGTCTGGTTCAGTTTAGTTCAGTAAGTAAGTAAGTTTATTAATAATAATAATAATAATTTTATTTATAGAGCACTTTAAAAACAAACATAGCTGCAACAAAGTGCTGTACATCACTAATCATTGACACAAAAGTTAATACACACCAAAAATAACAATCAAAAGAAATAGTAGGAAAAGACATGTAAAATAAAGAAACATCAAAAACACCACAAACAGAAGCAAAGCCTCAGGCATGGTCAAAAGCCAGGGAGTACAAATGTGTTTTAACACTGGATTTGAAGATGGACAGTGAGGGGGCCTGTCTGATGTGCAACGGCAGGGTGTTCCAGAGTGCCGGAGCAGCAACAGAGAAGGCTCTATCCCCTCTGAGCCTCCGACTAGACCTCGGTACCTCCAGGAGCAGCTGACCAGCTGACCTGAGGGACTGGGCAGGAGCGTATGGGTGGAGCAGCTCAGAGAGGTAAGGCGGGGCGAGCCCATTCAACGATTTAAAAACAAATAACAGTATCTTAAAATGAACTCGAAAGTGCACCGGGAGCCAGTGGAGGCAGGCCAGAATTGGCGATATGTGCTCCCTCTTTCCTGTTAAAAGGCGAGCAGCAGCAGTCTGAACCAACTGGAGACGAGCCAGTGAAGAACGAGCAACACCAAAATAGAGGGCGTTACAGTAATCCAGCCTAGATGTAATAAAGGCATGGATTACTGTCTCAAAATGCTGCCGCTCGAGAATGGGCTTCACCTTCGCCAGCTTCCTTAGGTGAAAGAAGCTGGACTTAACCACCGCGCATATTTGGCGATCTAATTTAAAGTCACTGTCCATCCTAAAACCCAGGTTCACAACTGTTGGCTTCACGTACCTTGACAATGGACCTAAATCAACAAATGGGGGTTCACGGCAGCCATTGGGATCAAATAAAATCACCTCTTGTCTTTTCATTAAATCCAAGAAAGTTTAGGGCCAACCAGGACTTAATGTCATCAAGACAAGACAGAAGCGATTTTACGGAAAAGGCCCAAGTATTCACATACAAGAAATTTGCCTTGGTGCTCCGCCCACAAGTAACAACAATTTTCGGCCCCATTTGCCGTAACCGGCTTCCGTCTCCTCCGCACCAAAGATCCCGTAGGATACTAGTGCGGAGACGGAAGCCGGTTACGGAAACATCAAAGTTATTTGGTAAAAATCTCCTCATTTTCAGAATTATAACTTATTAACACAAACTGTTCCCCTGCAACGTTGATTACACTGCGAGTCGGGTCGGGTCCGGTTACTGAAATGGATGAAAAAAAGGCCCACGTTCTGCTCCGTTGCGTACTACATGTCAGCCCATTGCATTTAGCAGGAGTGGTCTATCTATAGGATCTTTGGTAGATAGTAGTTCAGCACTGCTGTCTGGTCTAGGGTGCAATGCATTAACATCTCTCCCTCTCTCAAAGTTCAAAGTAAACTTTATTATCAATTCAATTACGCAAAAGTAGTTACACAGAGGATTGAAATTACGTTTTCCCATACTCCAAATGTGCAAGTAATATTAAAAACACAGACAGACAACATACCAATAAAAATAGACAATAGACATTACATTATTTAAAATATTAAAATATTCACAGTGTGCCAAAATGTAGCAAAAAGCTTTGAGGTATTTTAAAAAGGGTGCAACAATGAAAGGTACAATATAGAAAAAGTGCAAATTTCGTACTGGAGACATTGAGCCGAAGTTATTTTCACAGTTTGTTTGTCTTTGTTTGGGTACTGTTCATGGAATTTTCTCAAGTGTGTTGAGTAGTCTGATGGCCTGAGGGAAAAAGCTGTTTTTGAATCTGGTGGTTTTTTGCTGCGGTAGCGCTTGCCGGAATGTAGGAGGGTGAACAGTTTGTGTGCTGGGTGGGTGGTGTCTTTGATGATATTGCTTGCTCTCTTGCGACAGCGAGATGGGTAGAGGTCCTGGATTGCTGGTTGGGGTGATCTGGTGATCTTCTCCGCTGTCCTCACCACTCTCTGTAGGGCCTTCTGGTCAGCAGCAGAGCAACTGCCATAACAACTCTCCCTCCCTCGCCAAGGACTGCTCTCACCCCAATCATGGACTGTTTACCCTCCTACCATCCGGGAGGCGCTACAGGTCTCTCCGTTGCTGAACCAGCAGGTCGAGGAACAGCTTCTTTCCGGCGGCTGTCACTCTACTAAACAACGTACCTCGGTGACTGCCAATCACCACCCCCCCCCCCGGACACTTATATATATATTTTTTTTTAATTCAAATCGTTTGCTATGTCGCTCTTCAAGGGAGGTGCTAAATGCATTTCGTTGTCTCTGTACTGTACACTGACAATGACAATTAAAATTGAATCTGAATCTGAATCTCTTCCCTTGTCTTTCACTGCAGTCTAACGTCGCAGCCTCCAATGCCAAGCTCGCCCTGTTCTACGACTGGCTTTTCTTCAACCCGGAAAAGGACAGCATTATGAACATCGGTAAGGATCCCGGCGACAGACACAGAGTGCTGGAGTAACTCAGCGGGTGCAGCAGCATCTGTGGCGCTAAGGAAATAGGCAACGTTTTGGGCCGAAACCCGGAAGGGTTTCGTCCCGTTTCACAGTTACCTATTTCCAGTAACTCAGCAGTGGGTCAGGCAGCATCTGTGGAGAACATGGATAGGTGACGTTTCACAGAGTGCTGGAGTAACTCAGCAGGTCAGGCAGCATCTGTGGGGAACATGGATAGGTGACGTTTCACAGAGTGCTGGAGTAACTCAGCAGGTCAGGCAGCATCTGTGGGGAACATGGATAGGTGACGTTTCACAGAGTGCTGGAGTAACTCAGCGGGTCAGGCAGCATCTGTGGAGAACATGGATAGGTGACGTTTCACAGAGTGCTGGAGTAACTCAGCGGGTCAGGCAGCATCTGTGTGGAGAACATGGATAGGTGACGTTACACAGAGTGCTGGAGTAACTCAGCGGGTCAGGCAGCATCTCCGGAGAGAAGGAATGGGTGACGTTTCGGGTTGAGACCCTTCTGCAGACTGAGAGTCAGGGGGGAGGGAGATGCATAGATAAGGAAGTGTTAGGTGTGAAAACAGGACAAAGGGAATGGAGATCAAGGGAAATGTGGAATAGATCATTGTTAGCTGGGAGGATTATTAGAAGCCAATGTACATACAATAGACAATAGGTGCAGGAGGAGGCCATTCGGCCCTTCGAGTCAGCACCGCCATTCAATGTGATCATGGCTGATCATCCCCAATCAGTACCCCGGTCCTGCCTTCTCCCCATATCCCCTGACTCTGCTATCTTTGAGAGGCCTATCTCGCTCTCTCTTGAAAGTATCCAGAGAACCGGCCTCCACCACCCTCTGAGGCAGAGAATTCCACAGACTCACCACTCTCTGTGAGAAAAAGTGTTTCATCGTCTCCGTTCTAAATGGCCGACCCCTTATTCTTAAATTGTGTGTGGCCCCTGGTTCTGGACTCCTCCGACATCGGGAACATAGAACTGTGATGAGAAAAACCTTTTTCACCCAGAGAGTTGTTAATTCTCTGCCACAGAAGGCAGTGCAGTCCGATTCATGGAAACATAGAAAATAGGTGCAGGCCGAATGCAGCGAGACCTGGGTGTCATGGTACACCAGTCATTGAAGGTAGGCATGCAGGTGCAGCAGGCAGTAAAGAAAGCGAATGGTATGTTGGCTTTCATAGCAAGAGGATTTGAGTATAGGAGCAGGGAGGTTCTACTGCAGTTGTACAGGGTCTTGGTGAGACCACACCTGGAGTATTGCGTGCAGTTTTGGTCTCCAAATCTGAGGACTCATTATTGCCATAGAGTCTGTGCAGAGAAGGTTCAGGTGACTGATTCCTGGGATGTCAGGACTGTCTTATGAAGAAAGACTGGATAGACTTGGTTTATACTCTCTAGAATTTAGAAGATTGAGAGGGGATCTTATAGAAACTTACAAAATTCTTAAGGGGTTGGACAGGCTAGATGCAGGAAGATTGTTCCCGATGTTGGAGAAGTCCAGGACCAGGGGTCACAGCTTAAGGATAAGGGGGAAATCCTTTCAAACCGAGATGAGGAAAAAATTTTTTCACACAGAGAGTGGTTAATCTCTGGAACTCTCTGCCACAGAGGGTAGTTGAGGCCAGTTCATTGGCTATATTTAAGAGGGAGTTAGATGTGGCCCTTGTGGCTAAAGGGATCAGGGGGTATGGAGAGAAGGCAGGTACGGGATACTGAGTTGGATGATCAGCCGTGATCATATTAAATGGCGGTGCAGGCTCGAAGGGCCGAATGGCCTACTCCTGCGCCTAATTTCTATGTTTCTATGTTTCTAGGAGGCCATTTGGCCCTTCGAGCCAGCACCGCCATTCATTGTGATCATGGCTGATCGTCCCCAATCAATAACCCGTGCCTGCCTTCTCCCCATATCCCTTGACTCCACTAGCCCCTAGAGCTCTATCTAACTCTCTCTTAAATCCATCCAGTGACTTGGCCTCCACTGCCCTCTGTGGCAGGGAATTCCACAAATTCACAACTCTGGGTGAAAAAGTTTTTTCTCACCTCAGTCTTAAATGGCCTCCCCTTTATTTCATTTAGATTCACTGGATGCTTTCAAGAGAGAGTTAGATTTAGCTCTTGGGGCTAATGGAATTGAGGGATATGGGGAGAAGGCAGGAACGGGGGTACTGATTGTGGATGGTACACAAAATTGCTGGAGAAACTCAGCGGGTGCAGCAGCATCTATGGAGCGAAGGAAATAGGCGACGTTTCGGGCCGAAACCCTTCTTCAGACTGATTGTTAATTCTCTGCCACAGAAGGCAGTGCAGTCCGATTCATAGAAACATAGAAAATAGGTGCAGGAGGAGGCCATTTGGCCCTTCGAGCCAGCACAGCCATTCAGCTACCACTCTTTACTCAGAGGGTGGTAGCTGTGTGGAATGAGCTTCCAGTGAAGGTGGTGGAGGCAGGTTCGTTTTTATCATTTAAAAATAAATTGGATAGTTATATGGATGGGAAGGGAATGGAGGGTTATGGTCTGAGCGCAGGTATATGGGACTAGGGGAGATTATGTGTTCGGCATGGACTAGAAGGGTCGAGATGGCCTGTTTCCGTGCTGTAATTGTTATATGGTTATATTATATGGTTATTGTGATCATGGCTGATTGTGGATGATCAGCCATGATCACAGTGAATGGCGGCGCTGGCTCGAAGGGCCGAATGGCCTCTACTCCTGCACCTATTGTCTATTGCCTGTGGTCTAACTAGGTGAAAACGAGTTGCAGACAATGAGACTTGACAAGACAACTGATTGTGGACTGAAAAAGCTGGAGTGACTCTCAGCGGGACGGGCAGCATCTCTGGAGAGAAGGAAGGGGTGAGGTTTCGGGTCGAAACCCTTCTTCAGACAAACCTAATGTACCTATCTATTTTCTACGTTTCTATGTAATATCGTGGGGAATTCTTTGCGTCTTTGTGAAATGGTTCCCGTCGCTGAGGCGGGGCGGAGGTTGGATTGATGTGACGGGCGTTTGTTTTTACTCTTGTTTCCAGAGCCGGCTATCCTGGTGATGCATCACTCCATGAAACCCCACCCCGCCATCACCGCCACCCTGCTGGACTTCATCTGTCGGGTGAGTTGCCACTCGTACCCTCAACCAAAGATCCTATAGCGAGCAGGATAGAACACGTAGAGAACCGGCCTCCACCGCCTTCTGGGGGCAGAGAATTCCACAGACTCATCACTCTCTGATGCCAGCACCGCCATTCAATGTGATCATCCCCAATCAGTACCCCATTCCTGTCATCTCTCCATATCTCCTCTATTTTTAAGAGCCCTATCTAGCTCTGTCTTGAAAGCATCCAGAGAACCGGCCTCTGAGGCAGAGAATTCCACAGACTCATCACTCTCTGTGTGAGAAAAAGTGTTTCCTCGTCTCCGTTCTAAATGGCCGACCCCTTATTCTTAAACTGTGTGTGTGTGTGTGTGTGTGTGGCCCCTGGTTCTGGACTCCCCCGACATCGGGAACATGTTTCCTGCCTCTAGCGTGTCCAAACCCTTAGCAACTATATATTAAAACTGTGTGTGTGTGTGTGGCCCCTGGTTCTGGACTCCCCCGACATCGGGAACGTGTTTCCTGCCTCTAGCGTGTCCAAACCCTTAGCAATCTTATATGTTTCAATAAGATGCCCTCTCATCCTTCTAAACTCCACAGAGTGTACAAGCCCAGCCGCTCCATTTTCTCAGCGTATGACAGTCCCGCCATCCTGGGAATTAACCTGGCGAACCTACGCTGGGCTCCCTCAATAGCAAGAATGTCCTTCCTCAAATTAGGGGACCAAAACTGCACACAATACTCCATTCGTAACAAAAAAGTGTGCAAGCCCAGCCGCTCCATTCTCTCAGCATATGACAGTCCCGCCATTCCCAGGTGCAGGGTGGGCGGTGGGTGGGTGGTGCGGGGTGGGGGGGTGCAGGGTGGGTGGTGGAGGGTGCAGGGTGGGTGGTGCAGGGCGGAGTGTGCAGGACACTGGACACTGGCGCTAAGGCGTACGTCCGCTACCTGCCGCGCGGGTCCCAGGTCGCTCTCGTTCCCCACCAACACGACCGGGATATCGTGCGTGTGACAGACTCTGTAGATCAGTGAGAAAAAGTGTTTCCTCGTCTCCGTTCTAAATGGCCGACCCCTTATTCTTAAACTGTGTGCGTGTGTGTGTGTGTGTGTGTGTGTGGCCACTGGTTCTGGACTCCCCCGACATCGGGAACATGTTTCCTGCCTCTAGCGTGTCCGAACCGTTAACAATCTTATATGCTTCGGGTCATCGGGTATCTAGAGTAACGAGTGGGATATCGCCGTGCCGAGCTGTGAATCGGTTACCTTCCACAGGAGGAGAGGGCGAACTGCAGAATTCCGGGAACTTTTCCCGGATCATGGCTCGCAATTCCTTGTCCAGCTTTGGGTTGTCGAACAGAGGAGCCAACGGCCTGAGAATGGGGGAGACAGAAATAGAGAGAGATTTACCAGGGGGGGGGTCAGATACAAAAGAGAGCAAGCACGCCTCTCATACCTACACGTCCGATGATGCTGTAAGTGGCTCCAGTGGATGTTTAAGAAAGAACTGCAGATGGTGGAGAGATCGAAGGTGGACAGAAACGCTGGAGAAACTCAGCGGGTGAGGCAGCATCTATGGAGCGAAGGAATAGGTGACGTTTTGGGTCGAGACCCGGAAGGGTCTCGACCCGAAACGTCGCCTATTCCTTCGCTCCATAGATGCTGCCTCACCCGCTGAGTTTCCAGAAGGGTCTCGACCCGAAACGTCACCTATTCCTTCGCTCCATAGATGCTGCCTCACCCGCTGAGTTTCCAGAAGGGTCTCGACCCGAAACGTCACCTATTCCTTCGCTCCATAGATGCTGCCTCACCCGCTGAGTTTCCAGAAGGGTCTCGACCCTTACTAATCTTATATGTTCCAATGAGATACCCTCTCATCCTTCTAAACTCCAGAGTGTACAAGCCCAGCCGCTCCATTCTCTCAGCGTATGACAGTCCCGCCATCCCGGGAATTAACCTGGTAAACTCCCTCAAGTTGCAAAAGTAATATGGTATTATTGTGATTGTATTGTGTTTAACAGGATTAGTCTGTTTATCCTCAACGGTTTGATCTTATACGATCATTATCTCTGTAAGATTGCCCCTCATCCTCCTGCGCTCCAAGGAATAAAGTCCTACCCTGCCCAACCTCTCCCTGTAGCTCAGGCCCTTGAGTCCCGGCACCATCCTTGTCTTATGTTTCTTCTTGCGAATGTAACATAAAGCAAAGGAATAGTTAGATCTCAAGCCGGGTGTTGAGCAGCCAGGTTGTCCTGGCAGGGAGATGCAACGAGACCTGGGTGTCATGGTACACCAGTCATTGAAAGTAGGCATGTAGGTGCAGCAGGCAGTGAAGAAAGCGAATGGTATGCTAGCATTCATAGCAAAAGGATTTGAGTATAGGAGCAGGGAGGTTCTACTGCAGTTGTACAGGGTCTTGGTGAGACCACACCTGGAGTATTGCGAACAGTTTTGGTCTCCAAATCTGAGAAAAGACATTCTTGCCATAGAGGGAGTACAGAGAAGGCTCACCAGACTGATTCCTGGGATGGCAGGGCTTTCATATGAAGAAAGACTGGATAGACTCGGCTTGTACTCGCTAGAATTTAGAAGATTGAGGGGGGATCTTATAGAAACGTACAAAATCCTTAAGGGGTTGGACAGGCTAGATGCAGGAAGATTATTCCCGATGTTGGGGAAGTCCAGAACAAGGGGTCACACAGTTTAAGGATAAGGGGGAAGTCTTTTAGGACCGAGATGAGAAAAAAAAATTCACACAGAGAGTGGTGAATCTGTGGAATTCTCTGCCACAGAAGGTAGTTGAGGCCACACAGTTCATTGGCTATATTTAAGAGGGAGTTAGATGTGGCCCTTGTGGCTAAAGGTATCAGGGGATATAGAGAGAAGGCAGGGATGGGATACTGAGTTGGATGATCATATATTGAATGGCGGTGCAGACTCGAAGGGCCGAATGGCCTCTACTCGTGCACCTATTGTCTATGTTTCTATGTCCTTTGTGAACTTGTCGCAGCCAGTTAGACTTTGACTACACCCCACCCCCCCCCCATACACCCCACATACACCCCCCCCATACACCCCCCTACCTCCCCCCCCCCATACACCCGACACCCCCACGTCCCCCCCCCCCCCACACACCCCACTCCCCCCCCCCATACACCCCCCTCCCCCCCATACACACCCCACTCCCCTCCCCCCATACACCCCACCTCCTCCCCCCCCTACCCCCACTCCCTCCCCCCTACACCCCACTCACCCCCCCCATACACCCCCTCCCACCCCCATACAACCCTCACCCCCCTCCAACCCATACCCCTAACAAACACCCCCCCAGACACCCCACCCCATACACCCCCCATACACCCCACACCCCCTCCCCCCCCATACACACCCTCCTCCCCCCATACACCCCACTCCCCCCCCCCATACAACCACCCACCCCCCCCCATACCATACTAACCCCCCCCCATACACCACCCCCCCTCCCCCCTATACACCCCACCCCCCCCACACCCCCACTCTCCCCCCCATACATGACCCACTCCCCCCCCCCATACACCCCACCCCTCCCCCCATACACCCCACACTCCCCCCCCCATACACCCCACTCTCCCCCCCATACACCCCACTCCCCCCCCCATACACCCCACCCCATCTCCCCCCATACACCCCACTCCCCTCCCAACACACCCACCCCGCCCCCCCCCCATACCCACTCCCCACCCCCCCCCCCATACACCCCCCTCCACCCCCACACCCCTCTCCCCACCCTCATACACCCCACCCCCCCATAGACTCCCACTCCCCACCCCATACACCCCCCTCCCCCTACCCCACCCCCCTACCCCCCCCACCCTCCCCCCCCCTACACCCACTCCCCCCCCCCCATACACACCCCATACACCCAACCCATCCTACCCCCCCCCCCCCCCATAACACCCCACACACCCCCCCCCATACCCCCCACACCCCCCCCCCCCCCCCACCCCCTCCCCTCCCCCCCATACACCCCCCTCCCCCCCACTATCCCCCCCCCCCTCCCCACCCCCACCCCCCCATACACCCCACTCCCCCCCACCACCCTCCCCCCACACCCCACACCCCCCCCTCCACCCATACTCCCCCCTCCTGCAACCAACCCCCCCGCCTACCACCCATCCCCCCCCCCCCCCTCCCCCCCCATACACCCCACCCACTCCCCCCCATACACCCCACGTCCCCCTCCCCCCCATACACCCCACTCCCCTCCCCCATACAACACCCCACTCCCCCCCGACACACCCCTCATACCTCCCCCATCACCCCGTACTCCCCCTCCCCCATACACCCCATCCTCCCCCCCCCATACACCCCACTCCCCCCCCCCATACACACCCCAACCCCCCCCACCCCCATACACCACTCCCCTCCCCCATACCCCCCATACCCTCCCCCATACCCCCACTCCCTCCCCCAACACCCCA
>NW_026575576.1:0-41644 GCF_028641065.1 Leucoraja erinaceus
GCCCCCACCCAAGTTTTTTGACCTACATATCACCCCATTGTTCGCACTGTGACGCTTCCAATTTTGGCCTCGGCGCCGCTGTCATGCACTCCACTACGGTTGAAAAAAGAACTCCTTGCTGTGGTATTTGCTTGCTCGAGGTTCAAGGACTACATTCTGGGCAATACTTTCACGATTGAAACGGATCACCAGCCGCTAGTAACCATTCTTAACAAACCGATCCACGCTGCTTCCTCCAGGCTGCAGCGTATGATGTTGCAGCTGCAACGGTTTACTTTTACCATCGTTTACCGCAAAGGCAAAGACATGTTCGTTGCCGACACACTGTCCCGCGCCCCTCTGCCTTCCTCTGACCGCCACCCCTACGAGTCGTCGGACCTAATGGTGCTTAATGTCAACTTTGTGCCTTCAAAGCAGATGCAGTCCCTCATCTCCCACACTGCCAAGGATCCTGCCCTGCAGCTACTGTCCGACATCATCATCCAGGGTTGGCCTGAACGCCGCTCCTCCTTGCCGGCCAGTGTAGTCCCATACTTCCTGGTCCGCGATGAGCTCGTCCTGCACGACGGCGTGGTGGTTAAGGGGCACAAGGTCGTGGTGCCCGAAGCTCTGAGGGTCGCCTATTTTAAGTCTGCCCACAACGGTCATCCTGGGGCCGAGGCCACTCTGTCCAGCGCCCAAGGCCAGTTCTACTGGCCCAGCATGGCCAACGACATCCGGGAGTGGGTCTCTGCTTGCCCTTCTTGCAACAGCCTGGCTCCACATCAACAACGTCAGCCGCTGCTGCAACAACCTGCCCCTGATCTCCCCTGGACGGCGGTCGCTACTGACATTTTCGAGTGGCGTGGGAAACACTTCCTGGTCCTCGTCGACTCCTATTCCAACTGGTTTGAGGTCGACCAACTCCACTCCCTTTCCTCCTCGGCTGTCATCGGGAGGCTGCGTCGCCACTTTGCCACGTTTGCCTCCCCTGCTCGCCTCCAATCCGACAACGGCAGCCAGTTCACCAGTGCCGAGTTCCAGCGTTTCGCTTCTCAGTGGAACTTTAAACATTTTACCAGCAGCCCTGAGTACCCGCAAAGCAACGGCCTGGCGGAGCGTGCAGTCCGCAGTGCTAAGGATTTGCTGGAGCACTGTCGGCTGTCCAAGTCGGACTTCCACCTGGCCCTGCTTAATCTCCGCAACATCTCCCGCGACCCTGCCCTGGGTTCGCCGGCACAACGACTGCTGTCTCGCAGAACTCGCCCCCCCCCCCCCCTCCCTGTTGCCCAGCAATCCCTTGTTCCCTCTGTTCTCCCCCCGCTACTGTCCAGGAGCGTATCACCGCCAAGCAAGACTCGCAGAAGCGCTCCCACGACCAGTCCTGCCGCCCCCTGCCGCCTCTGTTTCCCGGCCAGATCGTCCGGATGCAGACTGCCTCTGGCCACTACAAGCTCGCCACGGTGGTCGGTGATGCCGGCTCACCGCGGTCTTACTTGGTGGACCACGACGGGGTCATCTACCGCCGTTCCCGCCAGCATCTGCTGCTCGTTAACGAGCCCCGACCTCCGCCTGCTGCCCCCTTCTCCCCTCCCTTGTCTGATTCCGCTCCTGCCGTTCCGCGGATGCCCAGATCCCTCCCTTCGCCGTTGATTAAGCCACCGTCTCCGCCTCCCAGCCCAGCCCTCGTTCTCCCTCTACCCCGCCGGCGGGTGGGTCTTCTCCTGCCGCTTCTCCCCCTGTATCCCCGGTTCGCTCGCCTGCCCCGGCCCCGGCCGCTCTTGTTCCTGCAGGGGGAGGAGGTGGCGAGCTTCGCACCCGGTCAGGCAGGCTGGTCAAGCCGCCTGTTCGATACGGGGATTTTGTTTAGCTCTGTAATCATTGTATGCCTGCTTGTAGCGCATGAGACGTGGTCGCCCTGTCACTGTTATATTGCTTTGTTCCAAGAGGAAGGATGTAGATGGCTAGTGCATGTGCCTTTAACATAGTGACCTCACCACCCTTAACCACTCCCCTTATTAGGTGTATAATTGCATGTTCCCTCCCTGGTGTCTCTCTCTCTAGCTCCGGTGACAGACCACGTACAGCTAGTATAGCAATTATGTGAACAGTTAATAAAAGCTACAGTTAAGACAATGTGTTGTTGAGACTTCTTTACACCACTTATTTATATATTTGTTTTTTAAATTACTATTGCACCTCATACTTGTAATAGGTCCAGAAACATAGACCACGTCTTTTGGAATTGGCCTGCTTTACCTGCTAAGAGGAATCTCATCTCTTCCAGATGTAATGTTTCAAACATATTTGATATCCACATTTTTATTGTTGGTGTGGGCGCATTTTTCCAGAATTTAAGTATAAGCTTTTTTCCCATTATTAGCCCGTAATTAAATAAATTCTTCCGAAACACGTTTAATTCAGGATTACCTTCCGATATTCCGAAGATAATCCATTCTGGTTTTGGTACCAGTTTTATTTTGATCAATTTTGAAAAAATATCAAATATTTCATACCAGAATTTTTGGATTTTTGTACAAAAAACAAAAGAGTGCGCTATGGTAGCTTCTTGACACAGGCATTTATCACAGATTGGTGAAACATTAGGGAAGATTTTATTTAATTTAGTTTTTGAATAATATAATCTATGTAATGTTTTAAATTGGATGAGCGTATGTCGTACGTTGATCGAACATTTATGCACCTGTAGTAAATGATTATCCCAGGTCTCTTTTGAGATTTTTATAGCTAATTCTTGTTCCCAATCTTTTCTAATTCCATCTGTTGTGGGTATTTCTATGTTTAAAATGATATTATATAGGTACGATATTAAATTAGCTGATTCCGCCTTGGTCTTCATTGCTTCATCCAATAAGTCGGAAGGCATATTATGATAGTCTTTTGTGTGTTTTTTCAGATAATCACAAATTTGGAGATATTTAAAATATTGGTTATTTTTCAAATTATATTTCAGTTGTAGTTGTTGAAATGATAGTAAATTCCCCAATTCATACAGATCTTCGAGCGTTTTAATTCCCATTCTTTCCCATTGTATAAATGATTTGTCTATGATTGATGGTTTAAACGATGGATTATTGACTATTGGTATTAAAAGAGATAGGTTTCTTAATTTTAAATTCTGTTTTATTTGTTTCCATGTTCTTATTGTGTTATGTATAATTGGATTTTTATTATAATTTTTATTATTCAAATTTATTGGTGAGAGGATAGTCGCTCCTATATTACTCGGGGAGCAGTCCCCTTTTTCCATTACCATCCAGTCCGCCTGCTGTGCAGAATTGTCCAGCAGGTGAATCATATTTTTAATATTTACTGCCCAATTATAATACATAAAATTAGGGAGCGCTAGACCCCCCAGCTCTTTTCGTTTATTAAGGTGTGCTATTTGTATTCTATGGGATTTATAATCCCATATAAAATTTGTAATGTCTGAGTCCAATTTTTTGAAAAACTTTTTTGGGAGATATATAGGTATTGATTGAAATAGGTATAGAATTTGTGGTAAGAAAATCATTTTAATAGCATTTATTCTGCCTATTAAGGACATCGGAAGTGTTTTCCAGAATTTAATCAAATTATTCAATTTCTTGAGTAAGGGATTATAATTGGCTTTAAACATATCCTGGTAATTTCTAGTAATTTCAATTCCCAAATATTTGAATTTTTCTGTAGCTATTTTAAAGGGAAATTTCCGGAGATGTGTTGAGTCTTTTGGTTTTATCGACATAATTTCACTTTTGTTCCAATTTATTCTATATCCCGAAAAGGATCCAAAGTCCTCAATTAAATTTAATATGTTTGGTATACTAATTTGTGGTTTTGTGATGTACAGTAGTACATCATCGGCATATAGGGATATTTTATTCTTTGAATATTTTGTATTATAACCATAAATATCCGGGTGTGTTCTTATTTTTTCAGCAAGGGGTTCAATTACCAAAGCAAATAACAGCGGTGATAATGAGCATCCTTGCCTATTGCCCCTTGATAATTCAAATTTCGAGGATAATATATTATTAGTTAATATTCTAGCCGTAGGTTTGTTATATAATAGTTTTATCCATGCGATAAAGTTTTCTCCCAATTGGAATTTTTGCAATACTTTAATCATATAATCCCATTCTACTTGATCAAACGCTTTTTCTGCGTCCAGTGAGATAATAGATAACTCTTGGTCGTGAGATTTATGTGAGTGCATTATGTTAAGCAAACGTCTCAAATTATTGAATGAGTGTCTCTTAGGTATAAATCTTGTTTGATCTCCATTTATTAGTCTACTAACGTACCTGCTTAGTCTACTGGCTAGTGTTTTCGCTATTATTTTTTGATCCGTATTTAACAAAGCAATAGCTCTATATGAGCCTGGTTCTTCTATGTTTTTATCTTTTTTAAGTATTAATGTGATCGTTGATTCTGCTAATGTTTCGGGTAAGCTTTGCTCTTTAAAAGCGTATGTATACATTTTCTGTAATCGTGGGGTAACTATATCGTAAAAGGCTTTATAGAATTCACTACTGAATCCGTCTGGTCCTGGTGTTTTGCCATTCTTTAGTGTTTTTATTGTGTCTTCTATCTCCTTAGAAGTAATTGTTGCTCCCAGTTCCACTTGTTCCCTCAATTCTAATTTTGGGAGGTTACAATTTTCCAGAAATTCTGAAACTTTATTATTATCTATTGACGTTTTAGATGTATATAGATTTTCATAAAATTGAGCAAATTTTTATTGATATCCTTGGGTAATGTTAATAATTCCCCACTATCTGATTTAATCTTTAGTATTGCATTCTCTTTTTCCCGTTTTTTCAATTGGCGTGCTAAAAGTTTGTGGGGTTTGTCCCCGAATTCGAAGTGTTCTTGTTTTATAACTTAGAATCATGTTATAACTTTCTCTGACAATAAGTTATTCAGCTTGAATTTCAATAATAGGATTTTATTATGTTTATCCATAGTTGGATCTTTAGCATTATCTGTATCTAATTGTTTTATTTGTTCTTCTAAATGTCTTTGTTCTTTCTTATTCTTTTTATTTTGATAAGCTTGAAATGAAATAATGACTCCTCTAATAAATGCTTTAAAGGATTCCCATAATAGCGTGGGGGATATATCTGGTGTATCATTTATCTCAAAGAATAAGTCCATCTGTTTTTTTAGATATATACTCCCTTGTGGGTCTTTTAAAAGTTGCGAATTAAACCTCCAGAACGATTTATTCATAGACATTCCTTCTAATTTTAAAACAAAGGTTAAAGGAGAGTGATCTGAAATCGCATTAATGTGGTATTTAGGATTCATAGTATGTGTAATTAATTTTGTATCCACAAGAAAATAGTCTATCCGTGAATATGTTTTATGCACCGTTGAATAAAACGAGTAGTCCCTTCCCGTCGGATTTGCAATCCTCCATACATCTGCTATATTTGTGTTTTCCATATATGTATGTAAGAGTTCACTGGTTTTAGATTTCATATTACCTTTTTGTTTTTGCATCGATTTATCTAAATAAGGGTCTAAAACACAGTTGAAGTCTCCTCCAATTATAACATTTTGATAATTAAATTCTGCAATTATATTCAGAATTTTATTAAAAAATTGAGTGTTATCAAAGTTGGGCGCATATATATTTACCAGCATAATTGGCGTATTATTGATCTCTCCTGCTACTATAAGATATCTCCTTCCCTTATCTGAAATAGTATTCTTTGATTTAAATGGAATTCCTTTACGAATAATAATTGCAGTACCTCTGGATTTCGAAGTGAATGAAGAGTGAAATGTTTGGCCTATCCAGTCTCGTCTGATCTTGATGTTTAAGATGCGTTTCCTGTAGGAACGAAATGTCCGTGTTGTATGCTTTCAACTGAGCTAGTATCTTGCCCCTTTTAATAGGTTCATTAATACCCCTTATATTCCAACTACATAGTGTGACTCCTCCCATTTTCCTTTGATTGTCGTCATACATTTTTACCAATTTTAATGACCTTACTTATTATGGTGCATCCATACCTCAGGACTCTGGTTATTTTGGGAGCATTTATATTATAGACTTTCTTGGTAGTTCCCCTCTGCGATTGTCCTTGAAAAAAAACCACATAAATGTGACATATTGTGATTAAAAAAAAAAGTATATAGAATAAATGTACGGTGTCTGGGTTTCCGACACCGTAGTGAGTGGCCCACTCGTCTGTGGGATACGACATCGATATTGCTTCCGGCGTAGCTGTTATGAGGTTAGCCCCGCTGACTTTATTACTCAAAACCTAGGGGGTCGGTACCGTTTCCAAATCAGTTCTATTTCACCCCATTGCAGTATATATATATATATGTTTCATTCCGACTTATCAAATCTAATCAAGTATTCAGTTACATATATTCCTCTCTCTTTATCTCTTAAGTATTTGTAATTGGTTTTAGTATTGTTAAAAGTGAGCTGTTCGTTGAAAAGGTTAACCAGAGTCAGGCTCCTGGAATTAAGCCGGGTGCCTGAGTCTCTTCCCCTCCCCACTCGAGCTGCGGAACCTGTGAGATTACCATGTTGTCTGCGTTATAACACATTTTTATCAATATCAGTTTATGTATTAGTATTGTTAATTATTAATTACTAATAATTCTCTATACTTTGTAAGACTCTGTAAGAGTATGTAAGCCATGTGATGTTTTTCACTCTCTCTCAGCTCATATCAATGTTTCCTGGTTTGAGCATCGCGTGTCCTTGAATTAAATTCGAGAGAAGATTATAATGTCTAGACATGTCTCGTGGAAAATCTGTTGCGAATAATCATTTTTAAAGCTTGGTGTTATTCACTTTTTTCACTTTTCTACTAATATTCTTGTTGGGGGAATAAGCACATTAATTAGTTCATGACGTCTGGTGACCAATCTTCTTTTGTTGCTGCCTTAGCCACGATTTCTTGAGCGTATTTAAGGGATTCTACCGGGTTAGTGAATGTTTTTGAGATTCCCTTGAAAGTGATACGCATCCTAGCCGGATAAAACACTCCACATATGATGCCCTTGACACCGTAAAGAGCTTCTCTGGTCTGTGAGAACTTTCTTCTCTTTTGCACAATCTCATAAGGGTAGTCCCGTAGAAGTTTAATAGAATCATTTCCATACATCATCTTCTCTCCATGTTTAATTTTTTTCATCAGCGCTTCCACTGATGAGATATCCCGAAGTTTGACTATGATCTGTCGTGGGTAGGCTTGTTCTCCTTGAAATCTTGGTTTAAATCTAGGTAGTCGATGTGCTTCTTCAATTACAGGTGCCTCAGGTAAATTGAGTACATGTTTGATTAAATTGGCAGTGAACTCACGAGCGTTTTCCCCCTCAGCTCCCTCTTTCACTCCACGTATTCGTATATTTTGACGTCTTGAGCGAGCTTCTAGGTCAACACATTTATCAGATACTTTTGTAAATTGGCTCTTGAGGCTGTCTAATTCTAACTTCATTGCCTCCATATCTCCAGTCATCTCTTCCACAACAGCTTCCAAATCTTTCACTGCAATTGCATTTGCGGAAATAGTTTCATGCACAGCCTCAAACATCTTTGTGGACTCTTCTGCCACCTTATTAATTTTCCCCGTTAGCTCTTCTTGCACATCATCAACTTTTTTTTGCAGAGCACCAATGCCCGCAAGTATTTTTTCATTACCAGCATTAATGGATTGTATGTTTTCCATCAAATTTAAATTTCCAGCTTTCACATCATTTTTCAAATCTCTTACCGAGTTCTTTAATTCCTCCATTTCAGTTTTCTCTTTTGTGATCAACTCAGTCTTAGAACGTGTAGCCATTCCAGAATCCACTCCAGAGGTTAGTTTTGCAGTTTCTTGGTGTTCCTGAGTCTTCAGCAGGTGTTTTGTCACTTTCCTCTGTGGGCTCTGACCTGGAGATGTGTTTTTCATTTAAAATGATTTTCCCTCCGTTAAATCCACGGCGCTTACTGATGACGTCATCAGCACCGCGACATGAAACTCCGGTAAGTCTTTAAAATCGGTCCCGACCTCCAGACCCGATTTTAACGCGAAAAATCGCGATTTTTTCAGCGGAGCTAGAAGATTTGCGACTGCTAGCAGAGCATGCCGCCACCGGAACCCAAACCGAAATATTATGGCTGGTTTGTCCGTCTTATTTCTCCGTGTGAACGGGTGACAAGCCTCGATGTTGTCCCTGTCCAACTCAGTTCCTTTTGTGCAGAGGAACGCCGTCACCTGTTGCTCCACAGATGCAGCGCCCTGCTCGCTTGTCTCCCCTTCGTTCTGCGTCGTCACCGCCCGTGCATATGAGTGGGTTTCATCTCCAGACCAATGACAATGATATCATTCATTTTACTTCGGAGTCACGTGAGTGACTACGTGAAAGAAGCCCGCTACGACGCATGCGTGTCATATCGCATACACGCATTGAACGAGTCAGACGGGGAGACGACGTCTCCCTAGAGGTAAGTGGAAAGAAGCAGGTAAGAGACTGCAACATTTTTCCCACTTTCCTTGCAGGTGGAAGGTCTGACGGGGTAAAATCTGAACAGGTGATGGAGCCACCTTCCCCTATTGAAGGGTGGGATAAAACATGATGAGCCAGTACTGCCAGCAGGAACACACTGAGAATGATCTCGAGAAGGATGGCTGTGAGTATTGAATATATGTCCACCCATCAACTTCAAGCTAATACTTTTGCTGAAGTGTTGGCAAGGCATTTATACCCCGGGATATTGTGGTGCTCTTAATGTAGCCAGTGTTACAGGTGCACTTGCAGACATGTTGGGAAGGCCGTTAGGAGTCGGGATATTAAAATCCAAAATACTCTGAAAGGTCTCATGGCGGGCATAACAGCTTTGGCCCGCATGTTACAAAAGGTGGACATAATTAGTGACCACAAGGATGCCATTAGCACTATTTTTGCAATGTGGAGTTTGAACTAAATATATTAGAAATAGGGCCATTCAGCCAGCTCTAGACCCTAAGTTCGCTATACTATGTAAGCAAAGGGCTATAGACCCCGTTATTTGGGGGAGACCTGTCCAAACAGGTTAAAGAATTGGATGAGGAGGCTCGACTTTGGGGCTGATTAGAGCATCCAAAGGATATCTGGGGAAGACATTAACCTTATGTGCATCCTAAGAGAGGTAGTTTTTGTAATTATACTACAAAGAATTGCGCAGAGGTACCCAGCAGCAGCGTCCTGTTTAGGGTTTGGCCCGGGACGACCACTGTGGAAGATGCAAAAGCCTCTACGTCAGCATCTACCCTAACCTAAACCTTTAGGCCCTCCACAACCACGAATAAAACCAAGAAAATAACTTGGTTACCACCGATAACCATGGAGGTAGGTGAATTTGGGGCTCCAGCATTAATAGGGAGCACGGAAGTTGGAGGGACATTGCAACTTCATGTGGAAGCATGGTGTAAAATATCTATGGACAGATATATCCTTAGCAGTTTTAAGGGATATCTGATAGAGTTTCTACACAAACAAAACCCTTCAGTACAACATAAACCGAACAGATATACATGCTTACTAAAAGGGTAATGGAATAAACCAAACCTGAACAACAGGATTTTGTCTCAAACATATTTATTAGAAATAAGAAAGATGGGGGTTGCCGTATTATTATGGATTATCAACGCTTCACAATGTTGTGCAATATATTCATTTTAAAAATTGATACTTTTAGCAGTGCTAAAGAGTTAGTTTCAGCAGGCTACTTTATGGCAAGTATTAATCTTTAAGATCCTTACTATTCAATACCCAACAGGAGAAAATTTTTAAACCAGCTTTGGGATTGCTGCAACACCAAAATCATAGAGTAATGGCATAGTTGGATGATATACTTATTGTGGGAATAACTTATGAATTGGCATGTTAGGCAGTGGTTGCCAATAAACAATTGTTTGAACAGCTGGGATTCATTGTCCATCCACTTAAGTCAAAATTGACACCATTAACACATTTAATATGTTAATGACTTTACTAATAGGGAAAGCCACAGAGTTCAATGGGCTCAAAATTATAGAGGCCATTTATTTTGGCCAATGGAGCTAACAATAGAAGCTATAAAAGAATTACAATGTTGGGAACACAATGTTAAGTATTGCTCCAACCCAATAGTTATTCACAACCCGTCTGTGCTATTACAAACAGATGCCAGTGCAATTGGTTGGGGTACAACTGATACCATCTCGAGCTATGGGGGAGATGGAATATACAAGAAGCTAACCTACTTAACACTAAGGGTATAAGTACTTAGAAATGTTAAGTGCATTTCATGGGCTAAAATCTTATTGCTCAGGAATGAAACTGCAGCATGTTAGATGGTAGATAGATAATACCTCGGTGGTGGCATATATAAGTCATATGGGTGGAAATATATCAACATCTTGTGATGAATTGGCAAATTCAATTTGGCAATGGTGTGTCCAAAGGAATATTTGGTTTTCGGCTACGTATGTACCAGGGATACTAATTCAGTGGCAGACACCAGGTCACGAAAATGTATTGAAAGTACTGAATGGATGTTGGATAAAACGGTATTTGCTGAAATCACAGTAAAGTATGTAAGGCCAGATATTAGAATTGCATCCAGGTTTAAATCACCAGTTACCGAGGTATGTATCATTGGTACCAGATCCTGAGGCAGAAGCTACAGATGCTGTTTCACTGCACTAGGGGGGGGGGGGGGGGGGGGGGGGGGGGGGATTTCATTTATGTATTTCCTTCTTTTCTACTTTATCAATTGGGTACTAAGGGAAATTCAACAGGAATCGGCACCTGGGATGTCTTAGTACCTGATTGGCTTACCCAACTATGGTTTTCCGGGGTACAGGACATGGTGCTGGAACCATGTATAACTGTAAGACATAGTCCTAAGTTACTGGTGCATCCAGTTACTCAGGATAGCTATCCATGCCATAGAAAATATTGATTTAGTAGGTTGTAGACTCTAAAAGACCGCTACGGGGCATGGGGCTATCAAAAAGAACTGTGGACATGATCACAGCAGCACAAAGAAGGTCTACACAAAAACAGTATTTAGGTCATATTAATAATGGACTAATTAGTGCCATAATAACCTTCTGGACCACAGAAATAAGGATGTTCCGGCGGTGCTAGAGTTTCTCACCAGCCTTCACTATGGAGGACTGAGTTATAGCACTGTGAATAGTGCCAGAAGTGCATTGTCAAGTTATTGGTGGCAAGGAACAGTAAGACAGTCTGTGGGATCACATCCTCTGGTAGTTAAAATTTTAAGAGGCAATGTTAACACCAAGCCACCAAAAATAAGATACAACTTTATCTGGGATGTAAGTGTGGTCTTGACCTTGCTAAGGAATTGGTCGCCGGCTACAGCATTAAATCTGGATAAACTAACTAAGAAATGGTAATGCTGATGGCGCTAGTCACAGCGCATAAGGTCCAGTTATTGCAAAAAGTAAGACTGGATGGCTTCACAATGGCGGCAGGAAGTTTGGGGTTTGTGATCCAGGACCGTATTATTAAACAAAATAGGCCAGGATCAGCGGGGCAGGTCATAGAATTGATGGCCTGCCCGGAGGACAAACGCCTCTGTATAGTGAAGCACGTTTTGTTATACAGTGAAAGTACAAAGGCTATCAGAGGCAAGGAAATGGCGTTTAATCAGCTATAGGAACTGTACCGTAGAGTGTAACTCAGACCATTTCGCGGTGGCTGAAATATGGGTTAAGATAGGCGGGAGTGGAAATAACATATTTAAATATCACTGCACCAGGGCTGCAGCTACATCTGCAGCAAAACGCCTTGATGTATCCATGGACCAAATCCTCAGGATTGCAGGATGGTTGTCGGAGAAAACGTTTCAGAAATGTTATAACAAACCAGTTAGCAGCATGGGAACGTTTTCGGGGAACATTTTAAGTTCTGTATGATAATTTATCCCTGAAGAATACATGGTTATGATTTGAATTAATTAGATATTATTTATCATTTCCATTAAATAATTGGAATGAATGTTTTGAATATAATTAACAATTTCTCCCTAACTATCATGGCAGTTGTGAAGCATGGACTCGTTTCCACGGCATGAGGTCACAGAGCTTTGAAATCTTTCACGTAGTCACTCACGTGACTCCGAAGTAAAATAGTAAGATTAAACGAGAACTTACCAGTTTGATGTTTGATCTTTATTTTATGAGGAGGAACGTTGAGGGAATACGTGCCCTCCGCTCCCACCCTCGAATGGTCATATCTTAAACTGGTATCTCTTTAATAATCTTATTATTTTAGGTCATTATAGTGTATCTGTGACCTCACACCGCTGCTTTGAAGGATGACACGCATGCGTCATTGCGGGCTTCTTTCACGTATTCCCTCAACGTTCCTCCTCATAAAATAAAGATCAAACTTCAAACTGGTAAGTTCTCGTTTAATCTTACTATTCTGGTGCACTGCTCCAGATCAGCCACCCGGTTCTCCAGCAACATAATCTGCTTGGCCTTCTCGGAGTTTTGTAGCCTCAGGGCTTTAACTTCCTCCACCAAATGCATGATGGTCTCTGGCAGTTGTCTAACAACAGAAACCTCCCCCATCAGCATGTCGAGAGATCTCTTAATATCGTCAACCTCCTCAGCAGATGCACGATTATTTTTGGTGGCATGGCTATCCCGACCGTAGGGCGTTGATAGGCGTGCTGCAAATTCTCTCAGATAACCCCAGCTGATCTTAGCTGCCTGCAGCAAAGAAAGGGGTTTCTGCTATCTGTGTTGCTGGAATCCCCTTGTCTCCGCTGTTCTTGCAGAGAAAAGGGAGGCTTCCTCAGCTCCAGCTTTCAAGGCCGCTGAAAGTCGAGACGGTGTAGAAATCCTCCCATACCACACACAACCAGACCAGTAATGATGCGGCAGTAAGGATGGTTGTTCTGGACACTGGTGTAAAGTCCAGAAACGTTGTTCTCTCCTAATTTTTGGGCGATAGAGTTTTAAGCAGGCTGCCAACGACAGGAGTGGGAGCTACGCAATGTGGTGATAACACCGCACACAGCCCCAATACACGCAGAAACTTATTCAAAGAAATGTCTGCAGAGTTGCAGCGATACACATAGATATTTATAAGTATTGATGTACCTCCTCCAACATCCCAAAGATGTTTTGAAACTCCAAAATTATGTGATTTTCACCAGAGCACTGATACACGGACCTCCGAGCTCCATGCTGCAACGTTGCATCTATCCATACTCTGTATACTTTATTTATACTTATGCATTTTCAATATGTATGTCATGATTTTTATACTTTGGCAATATAACAATGGTTTTTTATCATGCCAATAAAGTTTATAAATTGAAAATTGAAAACATTGAGTCAGAGACATAGAGAGAGAGAGAGAGAGAGAGAGAGAGAGAGAGAGAGAGAGAGAGCCCAGTGTCCAAGCAGAGAAGAGAGCAAGTGTGGAAAGAAATTTGCACATTTTGAATATTGTTTCCAAAGAGAGAGAAGAGAGAGAGATAGGGCGAGAGAGAGAGAGAGACAGAGAGAGAGAGAGAGAGAGAGAGAGAGAGAGAGAGAGAGAGAGAGAGAGAGAGAGAGAGAGAGAGAGAGAGAGAGAGAGAGAGAGAGAGAGAGAGAGAGAGAGAGAGAGAGAGAGAGAGAGAGAGAGAGAGAGAGAGAGAGAGAGAGAGAGAGAGAGAGAGAGAGAGAGAGAGAGAGAGAGAGAGAGAGAGAGAGAGAGAGAGAGAGAGGGAGAGAGAGAGAGAGAGAGAGAGAGAGAGAGAGAGAGAGAGAGAGAGAGAGAGAGAGAGAGAGAGAGAGAGAGAGGGAGAGAGAGAGAGAGAGAGAGAGAGAGAGAGACAGAGAGAGAGAGAGAGAGAGAGAGAGAGAGAGAGAGACAGAGAGAGAGAGAGAGAGAGAGAGACAGACAGATAGAGACAGACACATGGCGGGGGGGAAGAGGGGTCACCTTGTCCACTTCCTTCTCCCCGTCACACTGTCATATGTGGAAATATTGAAAAGACTAAGCTTGTATTCACTGGAGTTTAGAAGGATCGGGGAGGGGGGGGGGGGGGGGGGTCCAGAACTAGGGGCCACAGTCTCTTAGAGTAAAGGGGGGGGGGGGGGGGGGTCATTTAAGACCGAGGTGAGAACAATCATCTTCACCCAGAGAGTTGTGAATTTATGGAATTCCCTGCCACAGAGGGCAGTGGAGGCCAGATCACTGGATAGATTTAAGAGAGAATTAGATAGAGCTCTAGGGGCTAGTGGATATGGGGAGAAGGCAGGCACGGGTTATTGATAGGGGATGATCAGCCATGATCACAATGAATGGCGGTGCTGGCTCGAAGTGTCGAATGGCCTCCTACTGCATCTATTTTTTGTGTTCTATGTTTCTAATACTCCAAATGTCGTCTAAATAATGTTATATAAATCCGCTGTGTGCCTTTCCAACGTTTGTACCAATGCCCAATCCGATGAAGGCAAACATACCGGGCATCATCAATTGCATGTCATAGCTGCTGCTGCAACTTGCAATCAGAAGGGGAATGGTGAAAGATGAGTCTGTCTGTGGGGAAAATGATTTTGTTACAAAACAGAAAACTGGGATAGTCAAAGTCAATGTTGAGAAGGATGCAGTGAATCCCTGTAACTGCCCATCGCATCCAGACTCTGGCCCTGGCCTTGTGAGCTTTTATAATGAGGTCTGACACAAGGTAATGAACAACACCTCACCTGACTGGGCAGGTTGCATCCTGCAGCACTCTGTACTGATGTCAACAGTTCCAAGTAACCTGAGCTCTGTGACACAGCTGCCAGGTTTAGAACAGCTTGTTTCAGTGTTCATTCTCTTCTTAAATACTTTTGTTAATCCATCATTCAGCTCCCTCTGGCCATGCACTCTCCACCCACTCTCACACCCCCTCCTCACCCTCTCTCCCTCCCTCTCCTCTCTCCCTCCTCCCCTCTCCTCCCCTCTATCCCCTCTCTCCCTCTCTCTCCTCCCCCTCTCTCCCCCTCTCTCCTCTCCCCCCCTCTCTCCCCCTCTCTCCCTCTCTCCCCTTCTTCTCTCCCCACTCTCTCTCGCCCTCTCTCTCCTCTCTCTCTCACACTGGCTCTCTTCTCTCTCTCTCCCCACTCTTGCTCTCATCTCTCGCCACCCACTCTCACTCTATCTCTCTGCTCTCTCCACCTAAAGTCAACCCGTTTCCTGCCTAACCCAGTTAGAGTGACATAGCAGGGAAACTTGGCCTTGACCAAGTCACCTCTTCTAAAGTAGGACCATTTGCTGTAGATAGACACAAAGTGCTGGGGTAAATCAGCAGGTCAGGCAGCATATTTGGAGAAAAGGATGGGTGATGTTTCGGCTCAGGACCTATCTTCAGACTGATTTCATTTGTACTCTTCTCTGCCTACATGATTATTCCAAACATTTGTCACTCTTTGGGTAAAGCAATTATTTTTCTGGGTTTATGTTCTAAATATACTTTCCGTTTGTTTCCACTTACAGCCCCTGGGTTAATAAATTATCTGAGAATATTTAAGATTGTTTAAGCCTGTTGTAACTAAACACTGAAATTAGATCGACCTGCAATGGTAATGTGTGGCATGGTGTGAATGTCCCCAAATAATAAGTCAACGGCAGGATGGAATAGATAAATGCCTGGTGTAATCCCTGTCAGGGCACAGGTTGGTTTACATGACTCAAACAGAAGACTGTCGTTCACTATCCTATGTCGATATAATTATAAACTCTCAACATGTTTCTCGTCTGATTTTACTACCATATAAAAATGGTGACAGTGAACATTTGTGTCATAGCCATTTTATGTTGATGTTTGATTTAAATATACAGACGTATGTACTACTGGAGTGTATGTAGCAACATTTATTAGCTCTTTGCAATCCCCATAAGTCACGTTTTCTTTAAAAATGAACTGGGGACTGATTTTCTTTTGGATTGGTGGTGAGATGAATTGGAACTTAAGCGGTAAACCTGATATAGGTACCGTGTATATAACATAACTAATTCCATGTGCGTGAGACCGGGGAGGGGGGTTAATAGTCAGATTAAACGAGAATTTACCAGTTTGAAGTTTGATCTGCATTTTATGAGGAGTTACGATCAGGGATTACGTGAAGAACCCCGCCACGACGCATGCGTGCCATTCTTCAAAGCAGCGGTGTGAAATCACAGATAACTGTAAAGACTAAACATAGTAAGATTAGAGAAGAGATACCAGTTAAGTATATGATCAAGGGTGGGAGCAGAGGGCACGTAATCCCTCATCGTAACTCCTCATAAAATACAGATCAAACTTCAAACTGGTAAGTTCTCGTTTAATCTTACTATTTTACTTCGGAATCACGTGAGTGACTACGTGAAGATTTTAAAGCTCTGTGATTTCATGCCGTGGAAACGAGTCTATGCATCACGTCTGCCTCGATGACTGTAGGAGGAATTGTGTTAACATAATTTGGACATGAATTTGACATTGAAATCATAAAATTTATTAACACAAATTTATAACCCCTTTTTATGGGTTTAAATTAATTTACAAAACTTAAATTTGTTTTTGCAAACGTTCCAGGTTTCATTACTGCTTTATTGTAAAATCATTGGAATGTTTTTTTTCCCCAGACCATCCTGCTGCCTTGAGGATTTGGTCCATTGGTACATCCAACTGAATCACTTTCAATGTAGCTGCAGCCCTGGTGGAATGAGATTTTAAAATATTAGTATCCACCCCAGCCTGTGTTAGCACCTGTTTCAGCCATCTTGAGATGGTCTGGACCGTCACTCTTTTGTGTGGTTGCTAGTGGCTGACCAAAAAGTGCCTTCTCATTGCCTATTATGATTTTCGTTTTATCCATGTATAACGACAAATGTCTTACTATACAGAGACGGTCATCTGTTGGATAATACCTAAATTGTATATTGAGGCCCGCTGATCCCTGTCTGTTCTGCTTTACTAATTCATAGATATGAAACGTAATATTTTCAGTTGAGGAAGTCATGTTGTCCAGTCTTTGTTTATGCAGTGACTGTACCCTCTGTGCCGTGACCAATGCCATTAGCATGGCTGATTTAATGTCAGTCTGTGTAGGGACAGAGCTGTTGCTGGAAACCAATTCCTGAGCATCTTCAGGACAATACTTACATCCCATATTTGGGAGTAGCTGGTTCTTGGGGATTTGTATTAAAAATTCCCCTCATAAGTTTTGTTACCAGTGGGTGAGTCCCAACAGAGTAACGCTCTGTCCCTTGCCATAGGTAAGTCGATAGGGCACTTCTGGTGCAGTTGATGGCACCTGTAACTGAGCCCCTCATCATAGTGGAGGCCTGCTGGATAATCCAGAACAGACGGGATGTTCATGTCTCTGTTGGTGATGTTGTTTTTGGGCAGTAGATCTCCCACTTCCTGATATAGACCAGATACTGTTTTTTGGTTGACTGTCTTTGGGCCGCCGAGATTATGTTCACTGTTCGGTCCGTCAGTCCCAGTTGTAGTAGAGGTGTTTTTAAATTCTACTAATTAATACGTTCAAATGTTTATGGCATGGATGGCTAGCCCTTGTTACGGGATGTAGCAATAAGTCTGGTCTATGTGGGATGGTGATACATGGTTCTAATACCATGTTTTGTACCACTGGGAACCATGGTTGAGTAGGCCAATCGGGTACTACCAAAATACCAGACGCAGAGTCTTGATGTATTTTCCTTAATACCCGACTGATGAGGCAGAAAGGATGGAATGCGTAAATAAACAATTTCCCCCCCAATGCAGCGAAAATGCATCTGTCGCCGCTGCCCCAGGTCTGGTTACCATGAACCATAATTTGATAACTGGTGGTTAAGTCTAGATGCGAATAGATCGATATCTGGTGTTCCATATTTTGCTGTAATATCAGCAAATACTTTTTTATTCAACATCCATTCAGTGTTTTCATTAAATTTGCGTGACCTGGTGTCTGCCACTCAATTTAGTCTTCCTGGTAGGTAAGTGGCTGATATCCAAATATCTCTCTGGATACACCATTGCCAAATTGTATTAGCCAGATTGTCATACAATGTCGATTTGTTTCCACCCATGTGGTTAATGTATGTTACCACGGTGGTATTGTCTATCTGTAGTCTAAAATGCATTGATATGATCCAGTACTATATGACTTTAGGCCATGGAATGCACCCAACATTTCCAGGTAGTTTATGCCCAGCGTGAGTAATAATGATGCCTCCTGAGCAGTCCATCTACCTCCACAGCTGGTGATGGTATTGGTGGCTCCCCACCCAAGTGCACTGGCATCAGTTTGTAGTACAATGGAAAGGTTACTGGCAATGATTGGATTGGAACAAAGCCAGAGGTTATCTATCCACCATGTTATTCCATTTTAGCTTGATTGGTAGTTTCATAGGTCTGTCAAAGTGACCTGCATTAATTTAGAGTGCTTGTATTTTTGCTCTCTGTAAGTTTTGGTAATGTAGAGGTCTAAATTGTGTGGCTGGAAAGGCTTGGTTTGCTGAGGTCAATGAGGTTATGCAAGCCTCTATTAAATCTCTAGCATTTCCTTTAGGCACAGACACCGACATGTGAACTGAGCCAATGGTGAAACCTCCAATAGTCCATAGTAGTGGAAGGCGTTAGTTTAGATTTAACTGGATGGATAATGAATCCCAGTTTTTCAAATAACTGTTTTGTGCCTGTTACAGTTTGTTTGGCCAATTCCAAAGTTTTGCCCACAATGAGTATGTCATCTAAATATGCCATGACCATGTGTTTACGTTTCAGTAGAAACGCTAAGGCTGGTTTCAAAATTTTTGTGAACAGCCTGGGGCTGATGACCCATTTCGCAGTGCTTTATACTGCCAGAGTTGCCCATTCAATTGAATTTTAAGTAACATCTGTGGTCACCTCGTATAGGCACTGAATAGTAAGCATCTTTTAAATCGATGCTGGCCATGAAGTAACCTTTGGAAATTAATTGTTTAGCAGTAACAAAGGTATCCATTTTGTCAGATCTATGGTGATGTGACAACCACCATCTTTTTTGTTTTTGATAAATATATTGGACACAAATTCTAATGGTTCGTGTTGAGTTTTCTCAATTTACACCTTTTATGTAAAGCCGCTCCAGTTCAGCTTGCGCTTTTAATTTTTCTTTATCAGAAGGCACGGACATTCGGTTCGGTATATGTTAAACTGGAGGGCTGTACTTGTGCATAAACTCTATTGTGTACACCTGGATACTGCTTAAGATGTAAGTATCGGTTGTTAACATGCTCCATGCATTCAGAAAAGAGTGTAGTCTCCCCCCAACCTCCATGCTCCCTGTATTTTGTAGGGAACCAGACCCACCTAGCTCCATAGTTACCAGTGGCATATTTTACTTATTTCTGTAGGTTCTTCACTGCTGTTGTTGCGCTGGTGTCTGGATTTTCAGTTTGGTTGTCGTTGGAGGCCCCCGCATCTTCCAAGAAGGCCGGCCTGGGCAATGGCCTAAAAAGACTCATGTTTTGAATACCGGGCCTTCGAGCTTTCACCAGTTCTGCTGGTGGGTGCGTAGGGGTGCTGTCTTTGGCTGTAGTGTTTGTTGGAGTCCATTGTATTATTCCAGTAGGTTCTCTTGTTCCTGCACCCCTTGCACAATTGTCTTTCCTTCTGCGGACCCCTCTTCCAGGTCAGCCCAGAACTGACCCGCAGTGCTCCCCTCTGATGAGGTAGAAGCACTGTGCAGCCCTTCAAGAGGTACTGTTGTGGGTTTATCAAAGAGCCCACAGTGACCCGACTCCATCTCCCGGAGTCTGTCACATTGGAGCAATGGCTCCAGCGCTCTCGGTCGCTGGCCGCCCGCGGTTGTTCAAAGTCGGACTCCTCTGAATTCACGACCTTGTTTGTTTTTGTGTCTAGCCTTTCCGCCGGCCTGCGTGGATCTGGCCGGTGCGGAGGCGACATCGGGCACAGCTGATCCCACTATCGGTGATCCGAGTGCCGCTGGCTGCTGCTGGCTGCCCGCTGCTCCGCGGTCCTCCCTCACCAGCGTTGTCCTTGCTGCTGTGGAGTGGATCTGGCCGGTGCGGAGGCGACATCGGGCACAGCTGATCCCATCTAGCCCACCAGCTTTGTCGCAGCCCGTTGGTTTCTCCACCTGTAATCAGCATGGTAAAAACACAAAAAGACCGCAGTTCTTACCTGCAGGTCCAAGTTAAAATTGTCGATACGGGGGAACGTTGTTCCACCCCGTCTCCTGCCGTTTTCGACGTCCAAAATGTCCACGGCCCCATTTCAATAGTCTCCCGCCCGGCCTTGGTGTTCTGGTCAGCACAGTCGGGCGGGAAAAGTCGGCACAGCTGATCCCTTACGGGGCTTGTGCCTTCAGCTGCTGCTGCCTCCCGCAACTTTGCGGTCCTCCCCAGCCAGCCTTACTCGCAGCACTTGTGGACACTATTTTATCCAGCTTCCCCCCCTGTGTAAAACAGCGCGGGGACAAAAGCTACCGCAGAGTAAATCACTTACCTGCAGGTCGCAGTTGCAAACTTACCGCTGCGGGGGACACTCCACCGCGCCTGTAGTTTCGCAAGCGTGAAGCGATATTACACGCATGCGTCGTGGCGGGGTTCTTCACGTAGTAGTAAAATCCCGAAGTAAAATTCATAATCATTGTGAACAGCAGAGCGGAGTAGCAAACCTCCAAAGACGCACAGGTTTGTGGGTTCATTGTCTTCTGTAAATTGCCACTAGTGTGTGGGATGCGAAAGTGGGATCAACGAGAAATTGGGTTCGGGTAATCGATGGTTGACGTGGACTCGGTGGGCCAAAGGTCCTGTTCCCATGCTGTAAATTCTAAACAATGACATAATGTGGGAGCAAATCCCTGCGATAGAGAGCGATCAAGTGGAGTCTTTATGTTAAAGAGAGGCCTTGCAAATAGAGGAAGAATGTAGGGGGGGGGGGGGGGGGGGATACTATGAGAGGCGAGGGGTGGTCAATGTCCCTGTAAGTTCGATACATCGCCAACTTTGTGTCCTGCCTGTAGACCAGGGATTCTGCCACAATCTCCGTGCGCTTCACGAATGGCATCCACTCAGAGATTTACATGGTTTGGTTATGTGGAGTCATAGATTGTTACAGCACGGTAGAAGCCCCCTCGGTGCAACTTGTTCATGCCAAGCTAGGTCCTTCCTGGAGGTCCTTCCTGAAGTTGCAAGAAGAAGGTGGATTGGTTTGCGTTTTTTTTTCTTTGCAGTTCAGGAGGCTGAGGGATGTCCTCGTCTCACATTTGGCCTCTATCCATCTAAACCTCTCATACCCAACGGGTTTCTGCAGAGTCTACAGGACAGCAAGGCTTGTGTTCCATTCAATATTTCCCCCCACCATCTCCCGCTACCCTGGTGCTGTTGTCTTGAAAGACAAAAGTGCTGAACTAACATCTGTGGAGAACTTGTTTCGGATCGCCACCCGCGGCGGCAGCAGGAGCCATGGTCTAGGCACCGTGACAGGCTGTGAGGAGCCAACATGCGGAGAATCAGATCGAGCGATAGTGATAGGAGACGCATTGGTAAGGGACGGGAGATTATGTGGCCAAAGGTTGGACTCCAGGATGTGTCGCCTCTCTGGTGCAAGGGTCCCGGATGACTCGGAGCGACTGCAGAACAGAATCATGGGAGAGGATGAGCCGGCCGGCGTCGATGGCCTGGGCATGTGTAGAACAAGGGAGGGGATTCAGTGGTATAAATGTAAGGAGGTGACGCGGATTCCCCGTGAGGGCAGGCAATGGAAGTCGTCCGCATGGACGTCACTAAAGCATTCGACAAAGACTCATTAGTAAGCTGATCTGGCAGGATAAGGTACCAGCTATACTTTGGGTTGACCATAGAAGGCAGTGGATAGTAGTGTAGGGATGTTGTTTTAACTGGAGGTCTGTGACATGGAGTTTTGAGTGATCAATCTTGAATGTGTTCCATGTAACCGATTTGAACGAAAATGTACTTGGTTTGCAGACGACACCAACATTGAGCTGCGTGCAATGTGGAAGGTTATCAAATGATTCAGCAAGATACAGACCAGTTAGCAATGTATGCAGTGGAATGGCAGATGGAGTTTAATACGAAGTAGTATGAGGCATTGCACGTAGGGAGTTACAGTGTTAGAGGCTAGTATTCGCTACTGGCAGGACCGTTCGATTCATTCAAGTACAGCGGGATTTTGGGTGCAAGTCATACAGCTCCCAGAAAGCGGCCACACAACTGCTTATGGTGTTATAAAAGGAGTTTGCGTACGTCATGGAGTTGTGCATAAAGGTCCAGCTTTATAGAAACATAGAAACATAGAAAATAGGTGTAGGAGTAGGCCATTCGGCCCTTCGAGCCTGCATTTTCAATATGATCATGGCTGATCATCCACTCGTATCCTGTACCTGCCTTCTCCCCATACCCCCTGATCCTTTTAGCCACAAGGGCCACACCTAACTCCTTCTTTAAGCGGGCAAACTCAAGTATGTGAACTTAAGGGAATGCGTCAATTTAAGCAATGACTCAAAGAGGTAATAATAATAATAATAATAAGGATCGGACCTAGAAAGCCCGATTATCTAAATCACCTTGGAATAAAAAGCTTCATTCTTGAATGACCTCAGTGCCTTTCTTACCAAAGTGTCCGCTTTGGGTCGGGGATTGGCGGCGAGGCCGAGATTGGTGCCGTCGGAAAACCACGTGATTAGTCGGACAGCCCAGACTCGAGGAGAAACAAGGAACTGCAGATGCTGGTTTACACCACATATAGATACAAAGTGTTGGAGTAACCCAGCGGGTCAGGCAGCATCTCTGCAGAAAACAGACGGGTGACGTTTCCGTTTCTTTTTCGCCTCCAACTCTTCACACATTGCCATCCCGCTCTTCCAATGTCATCTTCCACCCCCTTCTTACCTTCAGTCTGAAGAAGAGTTCCGACCCGAAACGTCACCAATCCTTTTTCTCCAGAGATGGCACCTGACACACTGAGTTACTCCAGCACTTTCTGTCCATCCCAGGTTTGTGCACGGAATGGAACAGGTTGTGTTGGAGGATTATGGATTTCTCTTCCCTCCCCTCCCCACCGCGAAAGGCGCCGACAGACATAGGGTATTTTACATGGCTATCTGACAAACCATGGCATGGGTTTGCCACGCCTCCGTTACCAGGCTGTGAAAACGGAGAGCATGAGAAAGATTTTCTTCCCACAGGCCATTAGGACTGTAAACTCCTACCTCACCAGGGAGTAACTTACTCTGCCAATTTACAGTTTTGTGGTGTCTTTTTAAAATTGCTGTTTTTTTCATTTATTTCCTCCCACAAATATTTAATATGTGGATATGTGATTCTGTTCCATTCTGTTTTGTAGTTGTTTGTGCACAATTCGGAAGCATTGCCACTTTTAATTTCACTGCACATTTCACTGCACTGTGTGTCACGTATGTGACGAATGAACTTGACTTGACTTGACTTGAGCGACGAATCAGTAGGCGAGAGTCACGTGGATGCTTCACAATTTTATTCAGGACAAGAGCCAGGAAGATAAGTTACAGCTTTACAAAACTTTGTTTTGGCCTCAGTTGTAATATTGCGTGCAGTTCCGTTCGCCCCTTTACAGAAAGGATGTGGAGGGTTTGGAAAGGGTGCAGAGGAGGTCTAACATTGTCATGTCTGTATTTGAAAGTATTACCTACAGGAAAAGGGTGGACAGCTTCAGGGACCGACCTGGAACGCATTGCCAAGGGTGGTGGTGGAGCAGATACGATAGGTATTGGATAAGCGCAGAGACAGGCAGGGGATGGGGGGATATGGATGTCGTGCGGGCAGAGACGATTAGATTAACATGGTATCATTCAGGATGCTGGACTGCGCGCCATTCGCCCCTCGCCCCACAATCACGCGCGTACACTTCCACTTCGCATAGGGTCAGAATGTGGTGGCCGGTCACCACGTCAACAAAGCGCCCAAGCATCCCGTGACAGTCGAGGACGGCGGTCTCCCCGGCCTTCAGGGAGGAGATCGTCCCGCACCTGCAGGGAAGTAAGATCCATGGTGGTCAGCAAGTAGTGGCGGTCACAGCCCCCCCCCCCCCCCCCCCCCCCCCTCCCCCATCCCCCCCCCCCCCCCCCCCCCCCCTACCTACCCCCCAACCTCCACCCCCCGCCCGCCGTGGGACACAGGCACAGGCAGCTGCGAGAGGAGTCTATCGAACAACAGCCGTTCCCCATCAGCTGCCCCGCCCCACAAAGCTATTCACCCCCACCCACACCGACAGTCTCTGCCACAGAGCTGCCCCACCCACACCGACAGTCTCTGCCACAGAGCTGCCCCCACCCACACCGACAGTCTCTGCCACAGAGCTGCCCCACCCACACCGACAGTCTCTGCCACAGAGCTGTCCCATCCCCACTGACATTCCCTCCCACAGAGGGTTCCACACACTCCAAGTGTCCCCTGGTCTAAGCACTCCCCACCCCGGCCCAGGTAACCCCCTCCCTGCCTGATGAAGGCCGATAAACCATTGCTCGTTCCCTCTGATCTCCCTTTCAATGCTCTAACCCGGAGAGTACATCAGGTTACCGTAATTGTGTCACCTCTTTGTAAAACAACCCCTCCATCCCTGTAACCGCCTCGTGGGTCTTCGCTGAACTCTTTGGCTTGTAGGTCAGCAGAATTCGCGACTTGCCTGCATTTGGCCCAAACCACTCTCCACCTTTCCAATCCACATACCTGTCCAAATGTATTTTTTTTAAATGTGGTCCTTAGGTTCCGATTAACCCTTCCCCCTCTCACTTAACACCTTATGTCCCCCGGTTCCAAATTCCCCTAACCTTGGGAAAAGACTTAATGCATTCGCCATATCCATTCCCCTCTTTATTTCTACATCTTTAAGTTCACCCGTCTGCCTCCTGCGTTGTAAGAAACAGTCCCAACGTCCCAAACCTGTCCCTTTTGCTCAGGCTCTCGACACATAGTGTTACCCCCGTAAATCTTCTCTGCGCTCTTTCCAGGTGTAGATGGTTTATGCATGCAACCTATAATGTAGCTACCTCAATACCACTAACCACGCCTTAGTCATCTCAGTATAACTGTGATATCTTCCCCTTGCTCCTCCCTTGGTTCCAGTACGCCTGAAGACTAGATGCAGTCAGTACTGGGACGTGCTTCACATGTGCCTTTATTAAATACTCAGTAAAGTTACAGTGTGTCAGACTTAACTTCTTTACACCAGGGAATGGCATTTTTGATACAGCAGGCTGACCGAACCTAAACTTGGTGCTCTGTATGCGGTCTCACCAACGTCTTGTACAACTGAAATGTAAAATCCCAATTCATATCCTTAACTATTTATTGTCCTTAAGTTTGAACTGATTGTATCTATGTATGGGACATCTATCTGTTTGGTTAGCAACGGTTTAAATTAAAGGATAGAAATATTAAAGGGGATCAGAGGGAAATCATTTCACCCAGACCTAAGTAGGGATGTGGAACTCAGTAACTGGGTTGGTTCTGACAACAACCCCCCCCCCCCCCCCCCCCCCCACCACCCCACCACGCCCACCTCGGGGATTACCTGTCACTGAGATTGCTCGTGCTCGACTTGCCCTGTGACGCTAGCACTTTTCCGCGGGCATACTTACACTGGGTTTTGTCCGCCGAGGTGTTTCAATGCATTGCCAACATGGACCGTCACGTCCTTGAACCGCTTGGAGCAGCAGTCGGCCCTGTTGGTGATCTTCACCGAGAGCACACTTTCCTGCGCGAACAGGTCAACACTCCACCACGGCTGCGGCTCCGATCGGGTGTGGGTGCACGAACCGTGGTGGTAGTCGCCGTCCCGAGATCCATCGATCGCTTTGTCTGCAGTTGCGTAACCGCCGGTGCTGGACTGGGTGGCTTTCCCCCGCATCGCTACGTTCCCTGAACAAACAAATATTTGCCTACATTTGGCCCAGATCCTATTAAAACCTTCCTATGCATATATCTGTTCAAATGTATTTTAAACGTTGTCATTGGATCCATTTCTAAAGCATCATTGGGCACCTCTTTCGACAAACGGACCATCATCTGAGTGAAACAGTTGCGCCTGAGTTCCCTCTTAAATCTTTTCCCTCTCACTTTAAGCCTGTTTTCTATATTTCCTCTCCACTGGGAAAAAAAGACTGTGTGCACTTTATCCATGGCTTCATGATCCTGCAAATCTCAATAAAGCCATCCAACAGCCCCCGACGTTCCAAAGAAAAAAGTTCCAACCAATCCAACCTCTCTCTGTAACTCAAGCCTGCAAGCCCAGATGAAATCCTGGTGAATCTCTTATGCGCCCTTCCCAACTTATTTTAGTTTAGATTAGAGATACAGCGCAGAAACAGGCCCTTCGGCCGACCGATTCCGCACCGCCCAACGATCCCCGCACATTAATACATACTAGGGACAATTTACACTTATACCAAGCCAATGAACCTACAAACCAGCACGTATTTGGAATGTGGGAGAACGTACTCGGAGAACAGGCAAGCAGCTCACGGGGAGATCGTACAAACTCCGTACAGACAGCACCCGTAGTTGAAATCGAAACCGGGTCTCCGGAGCTGCAAGCCCTGAAAGGCAGCTCCAGCGTGCCCCCTTAAAGACGTGGCACCTGTAGCTGGGCGACTAGACTCGCAAACAATGCTCGCAGTGTAGCCTCACTGGCATAGGGGTGATCTAATCACCCAGCCTAGCGAAGAATCTTTGTGTGTTAGTCCCAGAAGCAGATTTGCAATAACTCCTTATAATTATTCCACTGTCTTAAACCTCTACTCTAACAGCAGCAATTGTCACTCTTATGCCCCTGTCCCACTTAGGAAACCTGAACGGAAACCTCTGGAGACTTTACGCCTCACCCAACGTTTCCGTGCGGTTCTCGGAGGTTGCAGGTGGTTGCCGGAGGTTGCAGGTAGTGGAAGCAGGTAGGGAGATTGACAAAGACATGCGGGAACCACACGGAAACCTTGGTGGGGCACAAAGTCTCCAGAGGTTTCCGTTTAGGTTTCCTAAGTGGAACAGGGGCATAACTATGTTCTCTTTAATCTCCTCACAGATCTGTCGATTCTCCGTCTCCTGGCACCCAGAGAGCGGTCCCCACCGCCCTTGTAGGTGACCCTTGGACTATATTCAATCGTTCATTATGGACCTAATCTCCCAATAAACATTATTCCCACAGTTCGGACCCGGAGCTGGGATCTCCCCGTACACCGAAATGAGCGGACAGAATGGGCCTTAAGGAGAGTCGGCATCGGGAGCGTCACAGACAGCGTCTCTCACCACAAGCCAACGCGTTGATGGCACCCGCGGTGCAGCAAACAGTGATGACCATCCAGACTGCGTCCCGCATCCTGGCGACTTGGCAACAGCGGGAGCACTAGCACAACCAAAACCAGCCGAACCAAAAACCTGAAACCAAACACAATATGCTGCAAACTCTCGGAAATGAGAGGTTGAGTTAATGTTCCCGCCGGAGACTCTTTGACCGACCCCGGAGCGCTGAGCGCTCGCACCTTGGCCCACTCTGTAAGTCCTCGCTGAAATCTCTCTGAAATATCCTATCCCCCCCCCCCCCCCCGCCCCCTCCCCCCCTCACCCCCACCCTCAACTCTCTCCCCGCGACACCCGCCGTATTCCCCCCTTATCTATTCCGCGGGTCAGACCCACAGACTTATATGCGGACCCGGGGCGGCCAGCGACGAAGCCCGGGCTGCAGCATACCTCGCTCGGGATCCTCGGCAGAGTGCGGCGCCTCCGTTTCTGCCGCCTTTTGTGTAGACGCTCAGACACGCCCCGGCGCACCGGTGGCCCTCTCCACCTCCACTTTGCCCCGCCCCACACCACCCGCCGCTCTAAAACAGTTTTTTTTGTATATCTTTCATTAATTGTTCTTTATCTCTACATCATCGTCTATATCTCACGTTTCCCTTATCCCTAACTCTGAAGAAGTTTGTGGACTCGAAACGTCACCCGTTCCAGCGATACTGCCTGTCCCGCTGAGTTACTACAGCTTTCTGTGCATATTTTCGGTATAAACCAGCATCTGCATTTACTTTCTACACAGAATCATTTGTCTGTTTAGCTCCTATCCATGAACTCGCCCAAATATCGTTTAAACATTCTGATGTTGCCTGTCTCTGGTAGCTTGCTCCAAATACCACCACCTTCTTTGTATCTGAATCAGGACGATGGCGTACAAAAGGATTGGCATAACAATGATAGGTCCCGCCACCTCAGGGATCAACCTCGCGAACCTACGCTGCACTGCTTCAATCACAAGGATATCCTTCCTCAAATTAAGATACCAAAACTGTACACAATACCCCAGATGTGGTCTCACCAGAGCCCTGTATAACTGCAGAAGAACCTCTTTACTCCTATACTGAATTCTTCTTGATATGAAGGCCAACATTCCATTAGCTTTCCTCACTGCCTGCACGCCAATTTTCTGTGACTGTGTACAAGGACACCCAGGTCTCGCTGTACCCCCCCCCCCTTATCTAACCTAACCCCATTGAGATAATAATCTGCCCCTTGTTTTTGCGTCCAAAGCGGATAACCTCACGTGTATCTATATTATACTGCATCTGCCACGCATCTGCCCACTCACTCAACCTGCCCAGGTCATCCTGCAAACTCCTAACATCCTCTTCACAGTTCACACTGCCACCCAGCTTTGTGTTCACACTGCCATCCGCAAACTTTCTAGTGTTGCTCCTAATTCCCTCTTCCAAATCATTAATAGATATGGTAAATAGTTGCGGCCCCAAGTCAGGCTAACTGGTCTGTAATTCCCCGTTCTCTCTCTCGCTCCTTTCCTGAAAAGTGGGATAACATGTGATGTTTTCCTCCAATCCACAGGAACTGAATCTGAATCTATTGAACATTAGAAAATGGTCACCAATTCATCCACTATTTCTAGATCCACCTCCACGAGGACCCTGGGATTCAGACCATCAGGTCCAGGGGATTTATCATCCTTCAGTCCCATTAGCCTACCCAATACTATTTCTCGCCTAATGAAAAATTATTTAAGTTCCTTTACCCCTTAGATCCTCTGTCCTCCAGCACATCTGGGAGATTGTTTGTGGCTTCCTTAGTGAAGACAGATCCGAAGTACCTATTCAACTCTTCTGCCATTTCCTTGTTGCCCATAATAATTTAACCCCTGTCTGCCTTCAAGGGACCTACATTTGACTTTGCTGCTCATTTTCCCTTAACATATCTAAAGAAGCTTTTACTGTCCTTCTTTATGTTCCTGGCCAGCTTTCCTTCGTACTTCATCTTTTCAGCCCGTATTGCCCGTAGTCAGTGTAACCACCAAGGTCATTGGATTAAGTTACAAAAAATGTCCGTGTACTAACACATAAAATACTCCAAAACGGAGCTTAAAACGTGCGGGGGGCGTTTTATTGAATGAAGCTGAATCAATAATGATCTTATCTCGATTTACTTTTGAACGACAGTTCATTTTAAGTTTGTTCCTCATTTTTCAGTGGTTTCCAATAATAAAAAAGGGTTTAACCGGAAATACATTTTAATATGTTGTCAACCTCCCGTGTTTATCTGAGTAATATGTTTTCGGCAATTTTCCTTCAACCACTTCGGCTGCGGAGCAAAGATTACTGTACGCTTTCTTGGAATTTCCGAAATATTGTGTTCTTCTCCCGCCGCCGCGTTATGTTTTATGTGTAGGAAGGAACTGCAGAAACGAGTTTAAACCGAAGATAGATAAAATAAACTGGAGTAACTCGGTGGATCAGACAGCATCTCTGGAGAAAAGGAAAATGTGACGCTTCGGGTCGAGACCCTTCTTCAGACCCTTGTTTAATGCCTGATGAATAAATGTTCTGAAATGGATAAGCGGATACTTTGGATATTCCAAATTCGCAATAAATACGGATTGCACATCATTTGGAAAACAACTAGTGATCATTTGCAGTCTAAAATCAAAATTAACACAGCAGCCAAATGCAGGGTGGCGATCCGAAACATGTTCTCCGCAGATGTTAGTTCAGCACTTTTGTGTTTCAAGACAACAGCACCAGGGTAGTGGGAGATGGTGGGGGGGGAATATTGAATGGAACACAAGCCTTGCTGTCCTGTAGACTCTGCAGAAACCTGTTGGGTATGAGAGGTTTAGAGGGATAGAGGCCAAATGTGAGACGAGGACATCACTCAGTCTCCTGCACTGCAAAGAAAAAAAACACAAACCAATCCACCTTCTTCTTGCAACTTCAGGAAGGACCTCCAGGAAGGACCTAGCTTGGCATGAACAAGTTGCACCGAGGGGACTTGTTCCGTGCTGTAACACTCTATGACTCCCCATAACCAAACCATGTAAATCTCTCAGAGCGGGAACCATTCTTGAAGCGCACGGAGATTGTGACAGAATCCCTGGTCTACAGGCAGGACACAAAGTTGGCGATGTATCGAACTTACAGGGACATTGACCACCCCCTCGCCTCTCTGAGTATTTTCCCCCTACATTCTTCCTCTATTTGCAAGGCCTCCCTTGAACTGAAACGCTCCAATTGATCGCTCTCTACCGCAGGGATTTGCTCCCACATTATGTAATTGTTTAGAATTTACAGCATGGGAACAGGACCTTTGGCCCACCGAGTCCACGTCAACCATCGATCACCCGTATCGATCACTTGGAGGTTTTTCCTTACCGCTCTGCTGTTCACAATAATTATGAATTAACAATTAACACCCCCCCCCCCCCCCCCCCCGGTCTCGCGCACATGGAATTAGTTCTTCTATATACACGGTTTAAAGACCCATATCAGGTTTACCGCTTAATTTGCAATTCATCTCACCCCCAATCCAAAAGAAAATCACTCCACAGTTCATTTTTTAAAGAAAACGTGACTTACGCGGACTGCCAAGACTTAATAATGTTTGCAACACACACTTCAGTAGTATATAAGTCTGTATATTTAAATCAAACTTCAACATAAAATGGATTTGACGCAAAGGTTCACTGTCACCATTTTAATATGGTAGTAAAACAGACGAGAAACATGTAGAGTGTATATAGTAATGTCGACATATGATAGTGAACGACAATCTTCTGTTTGAGTGATGTAAACCAACCTGTGCCCTGACAGGGATTACACCAGGCATTTATCTATTCCATCCTACCATTGAATTATTATTTGAGGCCATTCACACCATGCCACACATTACCATTGTAAGTCGACCTCATTTCAGTGTTTAGTTACAACAGGCAGATTACCTAAACAATCTTAAATATTGTCAGATAATTTATTAACCCGGGGGCTGTAAGTGGAAACAAATGGAAAGTATATTTAGAACATAAACCCAGAAAAATAATTGCTTTACCCAAAGAGTGACAAATGTTTGGAATAATCCTGTAACAGAGAAGAGTCCAAATGAAATCATGATAGTTGTAAACTCACGAGTCACTAAGGTAAACGCACGGGCCACTACAACGTGTTTAAATGTTTCAATTGTTAACTTCAAAAGTACCTTTTACTCGTGAAAAACTTTAAACATGTTTGAATTTTTTCAAGAGTTATCAAGTTTCACGGATATGTGCCGTCAGCGCCACGAGTCGCTAAGTTGTGTCCACGAGTTCCGATCTTCCCGCTACGTTAATTGTACGTGATTACCACGATTTAACTTTGTTTTAAACTCGGTGTAACTCGTGGGTGAGCTCGCACAGTGTGACAGGTCAAGCTTCCCCCTCACCTAAAACCTTTACCCTCTGGTTCTTGATTCCCCTTCCCTGGGAAAAGTCCTATCTATTCCACTCATGATTTTATTCTCCTCTATAAGATCACCCCTCATCCTCCTGCACTACAAATAATAATATCCTAGCCTGACCCACATCTCCGTATAGTTCAGGCCCTCGAGTCCTGGCAACATCCCTGTAAATCATCCATGGTGTGTTGTGTTCCATGATGTTTGTGTGAATTGAATTGTTTGTGTGTCTTGTAGGAATCGTTTTGTTTGTATGGCTGTAGAAACGGAGATTCGTTTGAGCCTCACTGTGGATCAAATGACGGAATAAATATTGATTGATTGATATGGATTGATATGCACTTTTTCCAGCTGATAGCCAGGAACATCAGTGGGGAGAAACATCTCTGGAGAAATAGGATGGGTGATGTTTCGGTTCGGGACCAGTCTGAAGATAGGTCCCAAGCTGAAACATCACCTATCCATTTTCTCCAAATATCTACGAACAAATTGTCCTACTTTAGAAGAGGTGACTTGGTCAAGGCCCCGTTTCCCTGCTATGTCACTCTAACTGGGTTAGGCAGGAAACGGGTTGACTTTAGGTGGAGAGAGCAGAGAGATAGAGTGAGAGTGGGTGGAGAGAGATGAGAGCAAGAGTGGGGAGAGAAGAGAGGAGAGAGGGGAGAGAGGGGAGAGGGGGGGAGAGGAAGAGAGGGAGAGAGGGGAGAGAGGGGAGAGAGGTTGGAGAGAAGAGAGAGGGGAGAAAGGGGAGAGGGTGAGAGAGGGAGAGGGTGGTGAGAGTGGGTGGAGAGTGCATGGCCAGAGGCAGCTGAATGATGGATTACCAAAGGTATTTAAGAAAAGAATGATCACTGAAACAAGCTGTTCTAAACCTGGCAGCTGTGTCACAGAGCTCTGGTTACTTGGAACTGTTGACTTCAATACAGAGTGCTGCAGGCTGCAACCTGCCCACTCAGGTGAGGTGTTGTCAACCTCCCGTGTTTATCTGAGTGATATGTTTTTGGCAATTTTCCTTCAACCAGTTCCGGTTAAATCCGTTTTAAAAACCACTCAGTCACACAGAGGCATCACACGGCTCCGATTGAGTGTCACTGTTTGCAAGGTGAAAGGTCAACCGGTCCCCACTGCTCTGACAAATCTGTAACTCAGGATACAGACACAAGAGCAGTGGGCGGGCAGCATCTCCATCAGGTAGGCTGCCAGAGTATACAGCCGGATATCCACCCATCTGCCAATCACATGTATCCACCTATCACTTGTCAGGCCTTGGTCTGCCCTCCATCTCCTTCCCAGCTTTCTGTCCCCGACTCCATCATTCTGAAGAAGGATTCTGACATGAAACATCACCTATCCCTGTCCTCCAGAGAAAGTGCCTGACCCGCTGATTTCCTCCAGCACTACCCAGCAGGATAGAGATGAGCTAGAAATGCAGGCGGAAAAGGCACGTGGAGATTAATCTGGACAATTGATGTGTTGAGCTTTAGACAACCATGTGTGAAAGATAATGATACAATATATAGCCAAGGCTTAAAGTGAGAGTGAAACATTTAAAAGGGACATAGACGGTGGTGTGTTTGTGGGATGAGCATCCAAAATGTTAAAGGTTGATACAATTTAAGAAAGATAAAGATAGGAAGGGTTTGCAGGGATATGGGCCAGCACAGACAATGGAGGCCAGCTGAGTTAGGCAATTTGGTCGGCATGGATGAGTTGGGTTGAAAAGTGTTTCCGTGTTGCACAGACATACTGTAACTATGACACTTAGGGCATTGATGTAGAGGGGCGTGTGAGGGTGTAAATCCATTGCTTCCTGAAAATGATAACACAAGTAGATGGAGTGCTGAAGATGATGTCCGGCATGTTTGCCTTCATCGGTTGGAGCATCGGTAGAAACGTTGGAAGGGCACACAAAGAAACATAGAAAATAGATGCAGGAGGAGGCCATTGGACCCTTCGAGCCAGCACCGCCATTCATTGTGATCATGGCTGATCATCCCCTATCAATAACCCGTGCCTGCCTTCTCCCCGTATCCACTAGCCCCTAGAGCTCTATCTAATTCTCTCTTAAATCCATCAAGTGTCCTGGCCTCCACTGCCCTCTGTGGCAGGGAATTCCATCAATTCACAACTCTCTGGGTGAAAACGTTGTTTTCTCACCTCAGTCTTAAATTACCTCCACTTTATTCTAAGACTGTGGCCCCTGGTTCAGGACTCGCCCAACATTGGGTTCATTTTTCCTGCATCTAGCTTGTCCAGTCCTTTTATACTTTTATATGTTTCTATAAATCCCCCCCCCCCCCCCCCCCCCCCCCCATCATCCATCCATCTAAACACCAGTGAATACAAGCCTAGTCTGTTCAATCTTTCCCCATATGACAGTCCCGCCATCCCAGAGATCAATCTCGTGAACCTACACTGCACTGCCTCAATCACAAGGATATCCTTCCTCAAATTAGGAGACCAGAACTGTGCACAATACTCCAGATGTGGTCTCACCAGAGCCCTGTACAACTGCAGAAGAACCTCTTTTACTCCTATACTGAAATCCTCTTGTTATGAAGGCCAATATTCCATTGGCGTTCTTCACTGCCTGCTGTACCTGCACGCCAACTTTCAGTGACCGGTGTACAAGGACACCCAGGTCTCATTGTACCTCTCCCTTACCGAACCTAACCCCATTGAGATAATAATCTGCCCCCCCTTGTTTTTGCCGCCAAAATGGATAACCTCACATTTATCTATATTATACCGCATCTGCCACGCATCTGCCACGCATCTCACTGAACCTGTCCAGGTCACCCTGCAACCTCCTATCATACTCTTCACAGTTCACACTGCCACCCAGCTTTGTGTCATCCGCAAACTTGCTAGCGTTGCTCCCAATTCCCTCTTCCAAATAATTAATATATATGGTAAATAGTTGCGGCCCCAACACCGAATTCAGGCTAACTGGTCTGTAATTCCCCGTTTTCTCTCTCGCTCGTATTGCCCGTAGTCAGTGTAATCACCAAGGTCATTGGATTAAGTTACAAAAAATGTCCGTGTACTAACACATAAAATACTCCAAAACGGAGCTTAAAACGTGCGGGTGGCGGTTTATTGAATGAAGCTGAATCAATAATGATCTTATCTCGATTTACTTTTGAACGACAGTTCATTTTAAGTTGCTTCCTCATTTTTCAGTGGTTTCCCGATAATAAAAACGGGTTTAACCGGAAATACATTTTAATATGTTGTCAACCTCCCGTGTTTATCTGAGTAATATGTTTTCGGCAATTTTCCTTCAACCAGTTCGGCTGCGGAGCAAAGATTACTGTACGCTTTCTTGGAATTACCGAAATATTGTGTTCTTCTCCCGCCGCCGCGTTATGTTTTATGTGTAGGAAGGAACTGCAGAAATGGGTTTAAACCGAAGATAGATAAAATAAACTGGAGTAACTCGGTGGATCAGGCAGCATCTCTGGAGAAAAGGAACATGTGATGCTTCGGGTCGAGACCCTTCTTCAGACCCTTGTTTAATGCCTGATGAATAAATGTTCTGAAATGGATAAGCGGAGACATTGAATATTCCAAATTCGCAATAAATACAGATTGCACATCATTTGGAAAACAACTAGTGATCATTTGCAGTCTAAAATCAAAATTAACACAGCAGCCAAATGCAGGGTGGCGATCCGAAACATGTTCTCCGCAGATGTTAGTTCAGCACTTTTGTGTTTCAAGACAACAGCACCAAGGTAGTGGGAGATGGTGGGGGGAAATATTGAATGGAACACAAGCCTTGCTGTCCTGTAGACTCTGCAGAAACCTGTTGGGTGTGAGAGGTTTAGAGGGATAGAGGCCAAATATGAGACGAGGACATTCCTCAGCCTTCTACACTGCAAAGAAAAAAAAACACAGACCAATCCACCTTATTCTTGCAACTTCAGGAAGGACCTCCAGGAAGGACCTAGCTTGGCATGAACAAGTTGCAACGATGGGACTTTTTCTATGCTGTAACAATCTATGACTCCCCATAACCAAACCATGTAAATCTCTCAGAGCGGGAACCATTCTTGAAGCGCACGGAGATTGTGACAGAATCCCTGGTCTACAGGCAGGACACAAAGTTGGCGATGTATCGAACTTACAGGGACATTGACCACCCCCTCGCCTCTCTGAGTATTTCCCCCCTACATTATTCCTCTATTTGCAAGGCCTCCCTTGAACTGAAACGCTCCAATTGATCGCTCTCTACCGCAGGGATTTGCTCCCACATTATGTAATTGTTTAGAATTTACAGCATGGGAACAGGACCTTTGGCCCACCGAGTCCACGTCACCCTCGATCACCCGTATTGATCACTTGGAGGTTTGCTCCTCCGCTCTGCTGTTCACAATAATTATAAATTAACACCCCCCCCACACCCCGGTCTCGCGCACATGGAATTAGTTCTTCTATATACACGGTTTAAAAGACCCATATCAGGTTTACCGCTTAATTTGCAATTCATCTCACCCCCAATCCAAAAGAAAATCACTCCACAGTTCATTTTTTAAAGAAAACGTGACTTACGCGGACTGCAAAGACTTAATAATGTTTGCAACACACACTTCAGTAGTATATAAGTCTGTATATTTAAATCAAACTTCAACATAAAATGGATTTGACACAAAGGTTCACTGTCACCATTTTAATATGGTAGTAAAAACAGACGGGAAACATGTAGAGTGTATATAGTAATGTCGACATATGATAGTGAACGACAATCTTCTGTTTGAGTGATGTAAACCAACCTGTGCCCTGACAGGGATTACACCAGGCATTTATCTATTCCATCCTACCATTGAATTATTATTTGAGGCCATTCACACCATGCCACACATTACCATTGTAAGTCGACCTCATTTCAGTGTTTAGTTACAACAGGCAGATTACCTAAACAATCTTAAATATTGTCAGATAATTTATTAACCCGGGGGCTGTAAGTGGAAACAAATAGAAAGTATATTTAGAACATAAACCCAGAAAAATAATTGCTTTACCCAAAGAGTGACAAATGTTTGGAATAATCCTGTAACAGAGAAGAGTCCAAATGAAATCATGATCGTTGTAAACTCACGAGTCACCTAAGGTAAACGCACGGGCCACTACAACGTGTTTACATGTTTCAATTGTTAACTTCAAAAGTACCTTTTACTCGTGAAAAACTTTAAACATGTTTGAATTTTTTCAAGAGTTATCAAGTTTCACGGATATGTGCCGTGAGCGCCACGAGTCGCTAAGTTGTGTCCACGAGTTCCGATCTTCCCGCTACGTTAATTGTACGTGATTACCACGATTTAACTTTGTTTTAAACTCGGTGTACCTCGTGAGTGAGCTCGCACAGTGTGACAGGTCAAACTTCCCCCTCACCTAAAACCTTTACCCTCTGGTTCTTGATTCCCCTTCCCTGGGAAAAGATCTATCTATTCCACTCATGATTTTATTCTCCTCTATAAGATCACCCCTCATCCTCCTGCACTACAAATAATAATATCCTAGCCTGACCCACATCTCCGTATAGTTCAGGCCCTCGAGTCCTGGCAACATCCCTGTAAATCATCCATGGTGTGTTGTGTTCCATGATGTTTGTGTGAATTGAATTGTTTGTGTGTCTTGTAGGAATCGTTTTGTTTGTATGGCTGTAGAAACGGAGATTCGTTTGAGCCTCACTGTGGATCAAATGACGGAATAAATATTGATTGATTGATATGGATTGATATGCACTTTTTCCAGCTGATAGCCAGGAACATCAGTGGGGAGAAACATCTCTGGAGAAATAGGATGGGTGATGTTTCGGTTCGGGACCAGTCTGAAGATAGGTCCCAAGCTGAAACATCACCTATCCATTTTCTCCAAATATCTACGAACAAATTGTCCTACTTTAGAAGAGGTGACTTGGTCAAGGCCCCGTTTCCCTGCTATGTCACTCTAACTGGGTTAGGCAGGAAACGGGTTGACTTTAGGTGGAGAGAGCAGAGAGATAGAGTGAGAGTGGGTGGAGAGAGATGAGAGCAAGTGTGGGGAGAGAAGAGAGGAGAGAGGTAGAGAGGGGAGAAAGGGGAGGGGGGGGGGAGAGAGGAAGAGAGAGGGAGAGAGGGGAGAGAAGGGAGAGAGGTTGGAGAGAAGAGAGAGGGGAGAAAGGGGAGAGGGTGAGAGAGGGAGAGGGTGGTGAGAGTGGGTGGAGAGTGCATGGCCAGAGGCAGCTGAATGATGGATTACCAAAGGTATTTAAGAAAAGAATGATCACTGAAACAAGCTGTTCTAAACCTGGCAGGTCTGTCACAGAGCTCTGGTTACTTGGAACTGTTGACTTCAATACAGAGTGCTGCAGGCTGCAAACTGCCCACTCAGGTGAGGTGTTGTCAACCTCCCGTGTTTATCTGAGTGATATGTTTTTGGCAATTTTCCTTCAACCAGTTCCGGTTAAATCCGTTTTAAAAACCACTCAGTCACACAGAGGCATCACACGGCTCCCATTGAGTGTCACTGTTTGCAGGGTGAAAGGTCACCCGGTCCCCACTGCTCTGACAAATCTGTAACTCGGGATACAGACACAAGAGCAGTGGGCGGGCAGCATCTCCATCAGGTAGGCTGCCAGAGTATACAGCCGGTTATCCACCCATCTGCCAATCACCTGTATCCACCTATCACTTGTCAGGCCTTGGTCTGCCCTCCATTTCCTTCCCAGCTTTCTGTCCCCGACTCCATCATTCTGAAGAAGGATTCTGACATGAAACATCACCTATCCCTGTCCTCCAGAGAAAGGGCCTGACCCGCTGATTTCCTCCAGCACTAACCAGCAGGATAGAGATGAGCTAGAAATGCAGGCGGAAATGACACGTGGAGTTTAATCTGGGCTATTGATGTGTTGAGCTTTAGACAACCATGTGTGAAAGATAATGATACAATATATAGCCAAGGCTTAAAGTGAGAGTGAAACATTTAAAAGGGACATAGACGGTGGAATGTTTGTGGAATGAGCATCCAAAATGTAAAAGGTTGATACAATTTTAAGAGATAAAAATAGGACGGATTTGCAGGGATATGGGCCAGCACAGACAATGGAGACCAGCTGAGTTAGGCAATTTGGTCGGCATGGATGAGTTGGGTTGAAAAGTGTTTCCGTGTTGCACAGACATACTGTAACTATGACATTTAGGGCATTGATGTAGAGGGGCGTGTGAGGGTGTAAATCCATTGCTTCCTGAAAATGATAACACAAGTAGATGGAGTGCTGAAGATGATGTCCGGCATGTTTGCCTTCATCGGTTGGAGCATCGGTAGAAACGTTGGAAGGGCACACAAAGAAACATAGAAAATAGATGCAGGAGGAGGCCATTGGACCCTTCGAGCCAGCACCGCCATTCATTGTGATCATGGCTGATCATCCCCTATCAATAACCCGTGCCTGCCTTCTCCCCATGTTCCTTCCACTCCCCTAGAGCTCTATCTAATTCTCTTAAATCCATCCAGTGACCTGGCCTCCACTGCCCTCTGTGGCAGGGAATTCCATCAAATTCACAACTCTCTGGGTGAAAACGTTGTTTTCTCACCTCAGTCTTAAATTACATCACTTTATTCTAAGACTGTGGCCCCTGGTTCAGGACTCACCCAACATTGGGTTCATTTTTCCTGCATCTGGCTTGTCCAGTCCTTTTATACTTTGTTATATGTTTCTATAATACCCCCCCCCCCCCCCCCCCCCCCCGCATCCCCCATCTAAACACCAGTGAATACAAGCATAGTCTGTTCAATCTTTCCCCATATGACAAGTCCTGCCATCCCAGAGATCAATCTCGTGAACCTACGGTGCACTGCCTCAATCACAAGGATATCTTCCTCAAATTAGGAGACCAAAACTGTACATAATACTCCAGGTGTGGTCTCACCAGAGCCCTGTACAACTGCAGAGAACCTCTTTTACTCCTATACTGAAATCCTCTTGTTATGAAGGACAATATTCCATTGGCGTTCTTCACTGGCCTGCAGTACCTGCAAACGCCAACTTAATGTGACCGGGTGTAAAAGGGCACACCAGGTCCATTGTACCCACACACCCCCCCCCACCCCCCCCACCAGCCTTACCGAACCTAAAACCCATTGAGATAATAATTGCCCCCTTGTTTTTGACGCCAAAGGGGTAACCCTCAAATTACTAGATATTATACTGCATCTGACAAAGCATCTGCCACGGGCATCTCAGAACAGGTCAGGTAACCCTGACGGCAACCTCATCATACTCTCACAGTTTCACAAGCCACCAGCTTGTGTCATCCGCAAACGGCAGCGTTGCTCCCCAATTCACTATTCCAAATATTAATATATATGGTAAGGTGCGGCCCAACACCGAAATCAGCTAACAACCAACTGGGGGGGGGGGGTTTGTTTTTTCGTAATGCCCCGTTTTCTCCTCGTCGCTCATCTCCTGAAAAGTGGGAGAACATTGCTATCCTCCAATCCAAGGAACTGACTCTAAACCTATTTGAAAATGGGAAAAGAGCAACTAATGCATCCACTATTTCTAGATCCACTTCCATGAGGGACTTGGGATGCCGACCTCAGGTCAGGGGATTACTCCTTCCTCCGTTAGCCCACCCAATACATTTTGCCAATGCACATTCTTCAGTCCTCGCCACCCTAGATCCGCTGTCTCCAGACATCTGGGAATGTATGGTCCCTTAGTGAGCCCGATCGCCTTGCCTCTTCAAGCTCTTCTGCCCTTTCCTTGTGTCGTCATAATTGCACCCGTGGTCTGCTTCAAGGGCCCCCCATTGACGTTGCTGCATTCCCTCACATATCTAGAGACCGTTTACCCCCCAGTCGCTTGTTATGGATCCGGGGCGAGCACGGAGCGTTGTCCTCCCCCTCTGCGAGTGAGAGGCGCCGCAGCACTTTTTAATTGTCATATGAATGAGCACGAGGGGTAGATCGTGCGGAGCCAGTCCGGCCTTTCTGCGCATTCCTTTGCAGCGAAACAGCAGACTAGTTCATCTTGTTAAGCTAGGGCGCGCAGGAATGAGTGCATGAGTCGACATTGATTTCAGAGATAGAATTTTCCCCGATATTAAAGAACTGCAGGGGTTTAACCCGGGAGATGAGCCTTGTAATATGTTGAGAATCCTCGACACGGTTGGTACGTGAGGAGCAATAATGTTGGGTACGGCAGTTGCATTCAACACCAGTTCGGCTCGGAGACAAGATTATACTGAGCCACTTTCTAGGGATTTTCCGAAGATAAAAATAGTACGGTGACTTATCCCGAACACGCGCCACGCGTATTTTCCTGTGTAGACAGACGAAACTTTGCAAGAGCATACTGGTGGAAAACCCGCAGAATAGATGAAAATAAACTGGAGTAAACTAGCGCGGTGGCGATTCCGTCAGCATCTCTGCGGAGAAAAAGGACCGAATGTGAACGCTTCGGGTAGAGACCTATCTTCAGACCCGTGGGTAGATGCGAGAAGGACGGGGCGACTTGGATGTGTATTACCAACAATGTAGACCCCTTCAGCAATTATTGTGTGATTCAAGACAACAAGCACCAGGGTCGCGGGAGATGGTGGGGGGAAATATTGAATGGACGAACAGATCTTGCGGTCCGGTTAGAACTCTGCAGGAAATGTAGGGGTTATGAGCAGGTTTAGAGGGAGTAGAGGCCAAATGTGAGACGAGACAAGCCAAATCAGCCTCTCTGACACTGCAAAGAAAAAAAACTCAAACTATCAACCTTCTGATTAACCAACTCAAAAGGGGACTTCCAGGAAGGACCTAGCTTGGCAGGATGAAACAAGAGGCAAAGAGCGGGCGCTTGTTCGTGCTGTAGAATCTATGAACCCCGGCATAAACAAGAACAGGTCCACTCTAAGAAACTGGGGGATATTCACGGAGATGGTGTGGA